>NC_141553.1:51657500-51802500 GCF_021556685.1 Rattus norvegicus | reverse complement strand
TAAAATGCCCAAACAAAGCATCATGAGACAAAAAAACAAACCAAAGCAAACCAACCAACCAACAAACAAGGAAAACCTCCAAAAATACCACTCAGATTGGTTTGTGTTAGCTATTTACTGACAGGCATGGGGTCTGCAATTAAATGTGGTTTGTATAACCAATGATACTCCATTTTCCAAACTAACTAAAAGTTAGGAAAGCTAACTTTTCCTCTGTGAACAGTTGACAAGCGGAGACAGCCTCTGGGCTAGGGATGGGAGCCTGCGTTTCCTTGCCCCTCTCAGCACTAGGACTCCATTTGGCTTGAACCGTGCAGGCCCTCTGTATGCTACCACAATCTCTATGAGTTCATATGTGTGTCAGCCATGTTGGAGAAGTGTTTTCTTTGTGTCTTCCACCCCCGTTGGCTTTTTACAATCTTTCTGCCTCTTCCTCATTGCCCCTTGAGACATGAGAGCTGGTGGTTTAACGAAGCCACCCCACTTAGGACTAAGTGTTCTGAGGTATTCCTCTCTTAGCACATTGTCCAGTTGGGGTCTCCATATTAGTTCCAATCTCCTGCAAGAGAAAGCTTCTCTGATGATGGCTAAATGAGGCACGGATCTATTAAGTATAACAGAATGTTATTGGGGGTCATTTTATTGCTACATTTTGTCGTTGTTGTTACCTAGAGGTGCAGAAATGAATCAGAAACAGTGCTTACCTTTCGCTGGGCTCACACTCTAAAGGGGAAATGAGAAAGAAGCAATCATACAACAGTGTGAGTTGGGAGGACCGTCTGAGGAATTAGCATGAGGAAGAAGTAATAGACCCCATGGCTGACGGTGCTCCTCAGGCTTTTCTGGAAGTCAGTGCTGAGCAGGCAGTTATGGGAGAGGGCAAGGTGCTCTAGGAGGAACAGCAATTACCAGCCTGCCATTGATGAGCTAATCCTTGCCTGTTTTCTTCCTTCTCTACCTCACATTTATGGGCTTAGGCCCACACATTCCATGGGACTTCCTGCCTTTGCGTTGCCTTTTTCTTGCCCCACCTTTTTTCTGTGAGTGATGATATCCAGGGAAGATTCTAAGTCAAAGAGAAACCTGAGTGCTATGGGTCGACCCTACAACTTGCCCACAGGCTCATGTTTTGAGCATTTGGTTGCCAGCTTGCACACTACTTTGAAGGCTACAGAGCTTACGAGGCGGGGCTTGAATGGCAGAGGGAGCCAGTAAGGGTGTGGCTTTGAAGGTTACAGTCATCCCTGATTCTTACTTTGCTTTCTCTGCTTCTTGGTCTGACCTCATTTGAAGAATCTCCACCACGTATGTACTGCCAGCCATGATGGACAGACAGTCCCTTTGAAACCCTGAGCCAAATAATTCCTCCCTTGAATGGTTTCTGTCAGGCATTTTGGTCACGGTGAAGCAAAAGTACCTAATACAGTGATGGAACTTCTGATTTTTGATGTCCTATTTTTGTTTTGTAGTACTAGGATTGAACCTGGGGCATACGAGCAAGAGATCTACCACAGAAGTACATCCTTAGCCCCGGCAAAATTATTTTTGTGACTTTGCTGGCACTGAATTGAAGAGAGACTTTGGCGAGAATTGCTTACAATATTACCCAAGAGCTAATAAAACTCCAAGGCAGGGGTTGGGGATTTAGCTCAGTGGTAGAGCGCTTGCCTAGGAAGCGCAAGGCCCTGGGTTCGGTCCCCAGCTCTGAAAAAAAAAAAAAAGAAAAAAAAACAAAAAAAAAAAAAACAAAAAAAAACCCAAAAACTCCAAGGCAGCTGAGGTAGAAAAGAAAGAACAAAATGAAGATTTTGTTTGTTGGCTTGTTTTGATTTGGGGGTTCCTGGCATTGCCACCAACCAGACCAGGAAGAGGGGATAAAGAACACTTCTGGAGAGATAGTTAATTCTCTTGGTAGGGATGGCAGGGCAAAGGTGGATTTAAGGAAAGAGCTTGGGAAGGATTTACCTTGGGAGGCATCACCCAACAGAAGACGGTTAACAAGAAGGGATGCATGGAGAAAATATGGGCGAAACATAGAGTTTATGACTGCTGGAGTAGGGAGTGACACTGAAGGTTAGAGGAGGCATTCACTGCCGTGGTAGGAATGCTTGCATTTTGTAGTAGCCCAACAAACAGAAAGGTACAGGTTCCTAGATGAAGTTGATTGCAATTTCTCCAGCATGAAGTTCGTGAGAATTAAGCAGAATATGGAAGGTACACTCTCAGACTGAGGTCTTGGAGCATTGGGTTATCTCAGTGCAAGAACTCTTCCTTGGATGGGCCAGCCTTTGAACGTAATTTACAGATGCATGGATTTTAGTCATGAATGCATGTTCTAAGTCATTCCCACTAGCTTCTCAAACTTAGGAAAAAAACAATACATTATGAAATTATTTTGAAGAAGGATCAATGTGTAACGATGCATATAGGCAGAATAATAATTTCCTTCACAGTTTGATAAGAGAGGCCAAAGGAGAATGCCCATTTTTCTCTAGTGCTATCCCAGAGAGGGCTACATTGACTGGACAATGTGCTAATGAGGTTGGCAAATAGCAAATAGCTTAGAATACTAGAGAGAGAGACTCCCAGTAACTGTAGTGAACTCAAGATAATTCAACAAACTGTACTTTGATAACCATGTACTTAACAGTGGTGGCTTACTGGATCTTAAAAGAAGTTATTTTTGCCAGGTGTAGTAGTACATGCCTTTAGTCCCACCACTTGGGAGGCAGAGGCTGGAAGATCTCCGTGAGTTCAAGGACACGTTAGTCTATATTCGATTTCAGGACAGCTAGAATTATAGAGAGAAACCCTGTCTCTAATAAATAAATAATATTTTATTTTATGTGTGTGGTGTTTTGCCTGCTTGTGTCCCTGTGTCCACTTCCATACCTGGTTCCTACAGAGAAAAAAAAAAAAAACAGTTCTCTTACTCACATGTGAATATTTTACGGTCGCGGCTCTTGATGGCATATTTTAATTGTTGTCCTTAACTCTGGTGTTACAGCATCATCACAAACATTCTGGACACGGGGAAACACCTCTAACAGATCTGTCAGATCTTACTGATCTGTAGTAAAGTCATGATTATCTTTCCTTTGTTCATAACATAAAACCCAACTGACCTAGGCAGCCCATGGGCAAACACGGCCTTTATGGTCTGTGAAAGACTAGGCTACATCTGAAAATCTACATTGTTTCATACAGGAAGCACCTATATCATTAAGTTACTTGGAAGGGGGAAAAAAAGCAATTTTCAGGAAATTTTTAGAAAATGTCAAGTGAGTAATGTCAAAGTGTTTCCTTTGTGTTGCTTGTTTAGGATGACTGAACACTTAGATGACATTAAGATTTCTGGGCAGAGTAGATAATGACCGACAAGATGAATTCAGAAGAAAAAGGATAGTCATCTCTATAGATCTATATCTGTTTGTTATGGCCAACACATGCATATGTATAATCCTTTCCTAATAAATAAGTCGATCAATATTTATTGAATATTTATGCCCAATACTCTCCATCAAAATGTGGGGTAGTGGGGGATCCATGAGTTTTTCCAGTAAGGAAACAGATTTCATGTTTAAAAGGTACTAGCTGAAACTGGCTTAGAAATAGGATTATTGATAAAGGCACGAGAAAGATTCAGAAGACCAAAACGTACTGATGGATTACTTATTTTTGAGATGCTGGTTAGTGGGCTCTCATAGACTGCCAAATATCTTTGTGGTGATCAGAGGAAACCCTGAGCATGTGAAGTCCTGAGTGAATGTATGTTGCTGACATGAGCCCAGGTTTAAGGATGATAGCCTTGGCCCATGGGGAATAGCAAAGCTGTATGTGCAGATGTGTGTGCAGAAAATCTCCACCAGAGCTCTCTACAAGTGGAGTGTTAATGGCTGGCTCTTTCTGAGATTAGCTAAACCTGCCTCCTTGTTCCATTGTACATAACCCTGCTTTCTTGTTTGTCTGCTCACCCATATAAAATATCCCTGCACTCTTTTCAATCATATATAATAATAAAGGCACCAAGCTTCTCCATCAGAGAGCCTGATCCAGCTGATCCCAGCTTTTCTGTGTGTATGTCTGCTCGTGTGTCTGTCTGTTTTTCATTCCCTCTCTGCTTTCAGCCAGGTCAATACAGTCAATGCCTCTGCTCTAGGGGACACCCCAGCTAGGATGCTGGGATCCTATTTCTGAAGGCACTGCGTGCTTGAGTCAGAAAACATGGTGAAATCAAATAGGTTCTGACTTGACGGTCAATACAAACGGGACTAGGTGTTTGAGAGAGAGGATAAAGAAGAGGGAGAGAGAGGGGGAAAGAGAGGGAGAAAGAGGGGAAAGAGAAAGCACAGAGACAGACAGACACAGAGAGGGGGAGGGGGAGGGAGGGGGAAGGAGAGGGAGAGGGGGAGGGGGAGGAGGCAGGAAGTGTGAGCGGATATGGGAGGAATTGGGGGAGTGAAGGATGACTATGCTCAAAATACAATGTTTGAAATTCTTAATAAGTTAAGTTCATTGAGATGTGTAGTCTTTGGGTCTGGCTAATATCACTGAGTAATTTTTTAAGTTGCAAGTTTTCTATAATAATGTTTTAATTAATAAATACAATACAAATATATTATCTATATAATATATTGCATATAATATATTATTTATGCAAATATATGTAATGCAAATATAAAAAGAACCACATATTTTAGCAAAAGAAAACAGCCAGTAAAATGAATGTGTAAATTAAGAAAAATTATTGTAGAAATCATTGGGTTTGTAGGAGACATAAAGGTTTGTGATATATGTATATATGTTTGTATATAATGTATACATATGCACAATGTATTATAACATATAGCATGCTATGAGTTTACAATGTTCCAGAGATTCTGATTTACATATTAATCTTTACAATATAATAATTATACAAGAAATTTTCTTCCAGTTCCATTGTACAGATGAGTAAACTAAGGTCTGATGTTTTGAGCAGCTCACATAATCAATAAGCCCTAGTAACAGAGTGTAGGTTTATGCACAGGTATCTGTGGTACATGATCATTCAGAAAAACACAAAATGCATGGCTTCAGTTAGAAAATTTTGTCCCAGTGACATGGCCTGTCTCGAGGTTCACTGTACTTCTGTGTGTTTTTCTTATGTTTGTGATATTTTCAGCCCTTCCTCATTCTCAGGGTTATGTCCATACTTACAGTTAATCTTCACAAGGATGAAGCAAGTTTGAAGTAATTTAATCCAAGTTTCCCACTAGTAGAGAGTGAGGTTAGACCATGAATGCAGGGGCCATGTTCTTACCTGGCTACTCTTTCCTCCAGGATAGAGATAACTGGGAACCCAAAGCTTACATCGTCAATGATTCATTTATGAAATAACCGGTATTTTTTTTGGAACTCTCTATGTAGACCAGGTTGGCCTTGAATCTAGATATCTGCCTGCCTCTGCCTCCCAAGTGTGGGTACCACCATAACCTGGCTGGAAATAACAGTTCATGAATTGGAACTCACAACCACCGTTGACAAAACACAAATGATACCTTTGACAACGTTTTGGGTACCATTTTAGAAGAAATAAACTCTTTCCTTTGAGAAGAAAAAGAGAAAAGATAGATGCTGTCACAGCATTGGTTGAGATGTTCGGTGAGCCCTTGGGAAAGCTCTTGCTCAGCCTGGGCTGGGGGAGTTGGCAGTTTTGGTGGTTAATGGTTTATGAAAATAGACCTCTGGGAAGGAAGGGTGCTATGTACGTTGGACTTGTGTGGAGGTGACAGGAAGGAAAAGCACACATCCAGAGTAGGAGGTGTGAGAGAACACAGCAGGAAAGACATTCCCCATACCTGGAACTTACCAGAAAGAGAAAGTGGCAAAACAAATTCAGGGTGGTGTAGTGCAGGGTCAGGAACGGCCTGAAGTTGGAGTGACGCACTCAGGTGTGGGTATCTTAGCTGCCTCTCTTGAGAAGCAATCTAGGTGATGAAGTAGGAAGGACTGACACCGAGTCAAACAAACACCATGCTGGTGACTTCTCGTGACATTCGGGAGGGAAAGCACTGCATGGATAAGCGAATCGATTCAAGAGTCTGCAGGAGTCAGAATGATCAGGGCTTCAGACTCATTAGATACCGCAGGAAGGGAAGGCGAGGTGGAAGGATTCGAAGGCCGCAGACTTGGAAAATGGTGGAATTTAGTGAAAATGGGAAATATGATAAGGACACAGAGAAATATGGAGTTGCTTTCTACACGTAGAACGGCTGTTGAACATCCAAATAGACATGTTTACTCAGAAGGCAGACACGGGGTTTCATATGGAAAGTAGCATGGGCTGGCCCTCTGGACCCGAAAGTCGGCACTGTGTAGTCGGCACTTCACACTGAGGTGGGCACTTAATTAGTACGTGAATGTTTATGGAACACCGTCTTGTGTGACATTTGCTATAGATTTCTTCCAATACTGGGTGACATTTGTTATAAACATTGTTTTATTTCTTTGCCAGTCGATTGATGGCCCATGGGCTTATATCCATTCTATAAGCTTCCTAAGGTGTTAATAAGGTACCAGATCAGCAGGAAACCAGACAGACACTGTTGGTGCTCTGTTGATGCAGACAGCAACTTGGCATAACTGTCCTCTGAGAGGCTCTGCAGCTGACTGAAACGGATGCAGATACCCACAGCCAGACAAGGGACAGAGGTCGGGGAAAGACTAAAGGGTTGGAAGGTGATGGGAACCTCACAGGAAGATCAACGGAGTCTGGATAACCTGGACCCTTGGCATCTGTCAGAAGCTGAACCACCAACCAAGGCGCATGCACGGGCTGGACTGAGGCTCAGCGGGAGACGATGCGCCTAACCCGGAAGACTCTTGATGTGCCAGGGTAGGGGGATTCTCAGGGTGGGGCCCACCCTCTCAGAGGAGAAGGGAAGGGGTTGGGGAAAGAGACTGTGGGAGGAGGAACTGGGGGGGGGGGACTAGTGTTTGGGATGTAATTAATAAGTAAATTCATAATAATAATTTTTTAAAAAGCAGAGAAAGTGCGGGAGATGGCGGAGGAGACAAGGGCTTAGAGTAGCAAGAATCAACCAACGGCAATGGTTATGTGAGAAAACCTGTATGGACGCCTAAAACCTTGTAAGGTAACCCTTTAAAAATGTAAGTGTGAGAAAAAGGAGGGCTGACAAGGTGGCTCAGATGGTAGGAGCATTTCTACCTTGAATCCCTAGGGCAGAGGGAAGGCAGAGGGAAGGCAGAGGGAGGGCAGAGGGAGGGCAGAGGTCACTCCCCCAAGCCTGTCCTTTGACCTCCGAAAGCTCACTGCGACGTGCACACATGTGCACGCACAATAAATCTCAATAAATCTCACAATAAATACTGGGTGACATTTGTTATAAACATTGTTTTATTTCTTTGCCAGTCGATTGATGGCCCATGGGCTTATATCCATTCTATAAGCTTCCTAAGGTGTATCAGGGACTCGGGCCTCATAACTGTTAAATAATTTGCTCAAAGTCATGCATCCGATTCGTAAGATTGAGAGGAATGGTTCTGTTATCCTGCCTCTCGGAAGTCGGAGTCCTCAGGAGATGAGTCACAGAAAAACATGGCCTCACTGTAATTTACGGTCTTTAAGCAAAACAAACACTGTCATTTCCTTTAAATTCACTTTTCCTTCCCACTTGTGTCCTATGGCATACTTTATGTGGAGTTTCACAGCCGAAGCCTTGCTAATTACACAGGGACTAAAGGACAGTCCCGGTAGGGTATGTCTCTTAGGCTATGACTCTGTAAGAAAAAGAGAAAAAAAAAGGAGAAAAAAAAGAGAAAGAGCATCACCTGCCTCCTGCTTTTGTCTCAGCTCTGTCTTGCTCAGTGAGCATTCACAGCTCCAGCATGGTAAGGCTGGCAGTGAAAACATACATGGCTATGGGTGAGCATGCGGATGGTACAGCACATAGCTAACATCTGCCTTTGCTTAAAGACCGGATGCATGACTTTGAGCAAATTATTTAACAGTTATGAGGCCCGAGTCCCTGATACACCTTAGCATTTTATCAGTGTCAGTAGCTAGAAGAACTGGATGTAGATTTCTCCTGAGAGACACAGCCAGAATATGGCAAATACAGAGGCGAATGCCAGCAGCAAACCACTGAACTGAGAACAGGACCCCTGTTGAAGGAATCAGAGAAAAGACTGAAAGAGCTGAAGGGGCTCGAGACCCCATATGAACAACAATGCCAACCAACCAGAGTTTCCAGGGACTAAGCCACTACCCAAAGACTATACATGGACTGACCCTGGGGTCCAACTTCATAGGTAGCAATGAATAGCCTAGTAAGAGCACCAGTGGAAGGGGAAGCCCTTGGTCCTGCCAAGACTGAACCCCAGTGAAGAGGATTGTTGGGGGGAGGGCAGTAATGGGGGGAGGGTGGGGAGGGAACACCCATATAGAAGGGGAGGGGGAGGGGCTAGGGGGATGTTGACCTGGAAACCAGGAAAGGGAATAACAATTGAAGTGTAAATAAGAAATACCCAATTTAATAAAGATGGAAAAAAAAAAGGTTGTGCGACATGATCAGATCTCTACCACTGGTAGTTTGAAGAGTTGGTATTACTCAGGGTTAGAAGCATCGATCCTGGGTTCAAATCCCAGATCTTCTAGCTACTGACACTGATAAAATGCTTAGATTTTTAGTTAGTTTTTTAGAAATATTTATCTTCAATTTGATAGAAAATTACATACTCCCAAGGATGAACATTAAAAGCATGTGCAGTAGTTGACACACGGGGTGCCCTTAACACATCATTCATTAGGATTTTACTTCAGCTCCCTTGTCTTGTTAATTACAAATGGTAATTCAGGCACATCCCTTAAAGCTTCCAGATTTCAGTGTATGATCTAATAATTGCACCATCCGATTATAACTACTATTTAAAAAAACATGAAGTTAATAAGGTACCAGATCAGCATATCATAAGCATAATTCATTTAAAAAATACTGTGTTAACGTAGAAAAGTCTGTTCAAATCTGAGGATACAGATACGTGATGGCTGACATCCAGAGAAGGAAGCTATACCACGTAGTTTCTTTTTGAATCTTATGTTTACTCTTCATTTGCTTTTAGGAACTATGGATAATGAAAGAGAAGCCAGATCTATCACACCTTCCAGGACCTTGGAAGCTAACCGATAAGGCAGACATTTCCAGTTCTGTTCCAGCTTCATTTGTCAATATGTTGTAACAAAGGTGCACGGTGAGCGCTGTTTTCAGGGTCTTATTATTACCCAGTTCTGATGGACAATCAAGAGGAACGGTGAAAGTCTGCTTTGAGTCTTTAGATTTTTGTGTTTAATGTGGAGCACTTTGGAGAAGCCAGGAAACCAGACAGACACTGTTGGTGCTCTGTTGATGCAGACAGCAACTTGGCATAACTGTCCTCTGAGAGGCTCTGCAGCTGACTGAAACGGATGCAGATACCCACAGCCAGACAAGGGACAGAGGTCGGGGAAAGACTAAAGGGTTGGAAGGTGATGGGAACCTCACAGGAAGATCAACGGAGTCTGGATAACCTGGACCCTTGGCATCTGTCAGAAGCTGAACCACCAACCAAGGCGCATGCACGGGCTGGACTGAGGCTCAGCGGGAGACGATGCGCCTAACCCGGAAGACTCTTGATGTGCCAGGGTAGGGGGATTCTCAGGGTGGGGCCCACCCTCTCAGAGGAGAAGGGAAGGGGTTGGGGAAAGAGACTGTGGGAGGAGGAACTGGGGGGGGGGACTAGTGTTTGGGATGTAATTAATAAGTAAATTCATAATAATAATTTTTTAAAAAGCAGAGAAAGTGCGGGAGATGGCGGAGGAGACAAGGGCTTAGAGTAGCAAGAATCAACCAACGGCAATGGTTATGTGAGAAAACCTGTATGGACGCCTAAAACCTTGTAAGGTAACCCTTTAAAAATGTAAGTGTGAGAAAAAGGAGGGCTGACAAGGTGGCTCAGATGGTAGGAGCATTTCTACCTTGAATCCCTAGGGCAGAGGGAAGGCAGAGGGAAGGCAGAGGGAGGGCAGAGGGAGGGCAGAGGTCACTCCCCCAAGCCTGTCCTTTGACCTCCGAAAGCTCACTGCGACGTGCACACATGTGCACGCACAATAAATCTCAAAATAAAAACTTAAGGAAGAGAAACGAGGGGCCCTTCTTAGAGCTGACGTCCTCTCTCCCAGTGGTCGGTAATGTCCGCAGTGTGTCTGGAGACTGCTAGCATCAGGCGCCATTCTATGACCATTCTACGAGAGAGCCCATCGCAGCTGGTGGGTCCCGAATGGGGCAGCAGGCTGTGGGTAGAAGGAAACGGGCGATGCAGTTCCTAAGCTCACTTATTCCAGGAAGTCAGCTGTGGTGAGCTTCTGATGCAGAAACAGAACGGTTTATCAAAGAGCACTGTTTTAGTAAGTGTTTAATAGTTCAAAATTCCCACTCAGTCCCAAGTTCTCTTCCTAGCAGTTGGCTGTTACATGGAATCACGACCTGCTGAGAGCAGCTTCTATTTATTTATTTATTTATTTATTTATTTATTTATTTATTTATTTATTTATTTATCCATGTGCCCTAATAGGTTTACACTTTCACACAGTTAAAGGCCCAAATGTTGGAAAAAAAAATCTGTTCTGTTTTTTTTTAAAAAAAAAATTGTGATTTGGAAAAAAAAAGCAGTTCCAACTTGGTCCATGTGTGTTATTTTAAAAGCTGCATTTGCTTTGATTTTAGCACAGAAGTTAAAACAAGTGTGTCTTATGGTTTTGAGTTGTACTGAGTTTGTCAGGGGACTTCTTGGGGGCATTTCTGAAAAGGGAGATGGATGTCATCATGTGGAACCAATAGTGGTTTTTTTTTTCAAATAAAGGAATATTATTTTTTGTTATGTACACTTATTACCAGGGGACATACACAGAAAAAAAGAAGAAGAGAAAGAAAGCCTCCCACCGCTGGCAAAACAAATGAGTCTGTTTTCACTGGCTTATGAAATAATCCTCCAAGTATTTAGCAACTGTATTTTTATTTTTCTCATTTCAGACACTTCATGGGAGGATAAAAGATTAATTTACAAGTGAAAAATAGCCCCGCATTACAATTTCAGCGGTCTAAATTGGAAGCTGGTCACATCCCACATTTCTAATTAATAACATTTCTGCTAGTCACATTAATTCACGCGGGATTAATGGTAGTGACTATGCGATAATCCCCATGCTAGACAGGGCTGTCGAGCGGGGACAGGGCTGCAGACACTGATGCAATAGACACCTTCCTGTGTTCATGGACGCGTTTAAAGTACGGTAATTGAAATGCACAACTGGGGTAAAGGTAAGGTGAAGTTGGATGGCCCATCCCCATCTGGGAAGAGAATGCCCAACCAAAAGAGATAAGAAACCATCAAAGGAAGGCTGGAGAGAATCCTGGGTGAGGTTGCGTGATCCAGTTCCTTCTGGAAGCCACAGTGTCGTCCTTGTAAATGGAGATACGTCATGTCTACTTCTCAGAGTCGTGCTGGGGATAAAATAATCAATACAGAGAAATACATACATATGTGCAGAGCATAGTCGGCCACAACCTAACCACTCAGTGGCTGGTCTGCTCACCTGAAGCGAGAGCCAGGCACAGTGGAAGCGGACTGGTTTTGAGAGGATTCAGAAGCAGTCTGCTGTCTTTGCCTGGAGCAACTGAAGCAAATGTACTCCTGACAGCCCGGGAACAAAGCAGTGAATTTCATTGCTTTCCAGATAACCCACCTTGTGCACAACAGGGATCTCCTAAGCCAGTGGCTCTCTACCTTCCTAATACTGCAAGTCTTCACCACAGTTCCTCCTGTTGTGTCGACACCGCCCCTCCCCTCCCCAAACTTATCTCTGCTGCTATTTCATGAGCATAATTTTGCTACTGAGCAGCGTCTCAGTTCGTAAGTAAAATGAGAGACGGATCTCATGAGAAATAGATCTTTTTTCCCCGAGGATTGAGACCCACAGGTGGAGAACCATTGCAGTCTAAGCAAACGTGAGTGGAGAGGATCCATACCCTACCTCCCAGAGTCTGTTAGTTACAGGTTTTCTAGATAGTTTTTGTGAAGCGACCAAGGCAAATAAAAATGAAGATGACTCTTTGGTCCAGAAGGGCAGAGGAATGCAAAATTATAAAACTGCCCAGAATGGGGGTAGGAGGAGAAAAAGGGATTTGCATATAAAAGTCTGACATAACAGGATGAAGAAAGTGGCTTGGCTCAACCTTGACTGTGAGAAAAGAGCTCAAACATAGACAAAGGATTCCTCCTTGTTAGGAGCACAATGCTTGTTCTGTTAACCTGAGATGCAAATCCCTTCCCAAGTGGGGTGGGACTCCTGGGGACGGATCCACAGCAAACTCACTCCCCAGCCATTGGCCCGCTTGTGCGTTCTAGAGTCAGTTGAGCTCAGCACACACCACTCACCAAGAACCTTTCAGCAAAGCGTGGATTGCTTTCCACCTAAAACTTTTATGGTAGTTAATCTGGGGAATTCCAGTGCTATGAAGAATTAAAGGCTAACGAGGACAGTCTCATGTCTTTGCTGCATTTCTGGTCCGCTGATCCCTTTCTTACTTTCCTTGTACACATGCTGGATTGGGACACAGTTACTCAAGTTCCTGGAGACAGCTCCTCTCAGCCAAAATTCTAGAACTCAACCTCTTACTCATCAATCTGGGGCTAAAGAGAGCAGTGCAGGTTGGACAGATACAGTCATGGATTGCCGGCCGTGACCATAGCTTGAGGAAACTTGTTATTTAAGTTAACCTGATTACTCATTGCCCCCCCTCCGCCCCCCCTAATTTTCAAGATATTAACCAGCTACCAGAGATACTTAAAGTTTAGAAGAGAGATAACAGAATTTCACAAGAGTAAGTGACATGGTAAATGTTTTTTTTTTTCCTAGAAGAAGACACAAACAGCTTTATAATAGCTTTTCAAGAAGATGGCCACTTGCCACTGGTTAACTTTATGACAATGACGATCAATTTTGTCGGTGTGGTTGTTGTCACAACACCCTTCTGAGTCAACAGTGAACATCAGCTGTTAAGACAAAACCCATCACAGTGACACACAAACGACATTTCTCTGTCGCTCCTGGTGCAAGGGCCTTAGAGGGCAGCCTGGGAAAGTGCACGGTTCACTCTCCGTCTCTATTTATACACAGCTATTGAAATTTAGAGGCTTTCTCCATGGCCGGCCTCTTGAATCAGAGTGTGAAACACAATTCCCATTAAGAAGCCACTTGAAGCAAGGAAGCTGTATTCATATCCTGTGAGCAAATGCGGATTTTTCCAATCATGCCCATTTAAATGCCTCAGTTCCTGAACGCAAGAATGGGGGTGTCAGCCAGCCCAGCGTTTCCAGGATTCGGGGTGGGGGAATCCTGTGAGTGCCCCTTATGACTTAGGAAACTTATCTGTTCTGAGAAACCCAGTCGTGTTTATCCCTGTAAGAATTACTCATTTCTAATTTGAGAAAGAAGTCATTTGGGAGGCGAGACTTTTACTGAAGTGATTCATGTCTTTTTTTTTTTTTTTTTCGAGGGGATTAAGTGCATGGCCGGACAAAGCACTATGTGAGGCGCATCATTTTATAACAAATGAAAGCAATATGTGATATTAGGGAATGGATACTTTCCAAAGTCTAATTCTGCTTTCTGTTGACAGCAGGATTAGCTTTAAGGGTGTTCTTTCTCTCTTTCCTTCTTTCTCTTTTTTTCCTTCTTCTCTTAAGTACCTCCAGTTCTAATGTCATGTGTAAGGGACTCCCAGAAATGCAACCAGTACAGAAAACACGTGGCAAATGTCCTGGTTTTAATCTCACAGAAGACCTTTAAATGGTGGTCCTTTGAGGATGGCTTTGTTTGAATTGTGGGAACAAGGCCTGGGGACAGGGATTGCCTCTAAGAGATGCTCAGGCCATCTGTGCTGGCACACACAAGGCCACATGGATACTGTGCCCAGGTAGGACACACTCAACCAGCAGTCGTGAGAGCAGCTTTATGAAAAAAGGAACACATTGGCAAGAAAAAAGAAGTGGTATGCATGTGTTTGTGTGTCTGTGTGTGTCTATCTGTATGTGTGCATATGTAAATTTGCATGAGTGTGTATATATTTGTGTGTATGTGCGTAGGTATATTTGTGAGTGTAATTAGGGACTATAGCTAGTGGAAAAGAGACGTACAGACCCCCTCGCTTTTGATCCACCTAACTCTATGTCCTTAAAACAAACAAACAAACAAACAAACAAACAAGGATCAAGTCCAGTTTGTGATACCCACATATTCTTGGATGTATGATTGTCCACTGGAGTATGATCTACTCACCAGGGATTATAGTCTTTAATTAAAAAACAACAAATAAGGGAATAGCATTTGAAATGTAAATTTAAAAAAGTCCAATTAAAAAACCCCCAAACAAACAAAAACCTGAACTGACTCCTCTTGGCAGCCACAATAACTAGCCAGTAGCGTCACAGCTAATGGTTACACCTTATGCCCATCTTGCCCTGTCTAGATTAGATCTGGGCCTACTGTCATGACCACTGTGCATTTATACACAGAGCTTCCCAGCTGTGTTTAGAGGACAGCTCCCCTGTAGTCATCTACTGCCTCTGGGAGGAGGGGACGTGGTCATGTATGTCCCATTTGGGGCCCATCATTCTGCCCTTTCTCATTCTCTGCATCTTGACAGCTGTAGGTCTATGTGGTAACTGCCAGCAACTGAAACCAGAAGCCTCTCTGATGATGTTCGAGGAGTGACAAATTGGCCTCTGAGCCTTAGTTTGTAAAGAAGGTAATGGTTTCTAAAATTTCTTCCTTTGCCTGGGAAATCAGCATAACATCATAATTTTTCAAGAAGATTTTTGACCTTTGTTCTTATAAAATGAATGTTCTTTCTCTCATTCTTATTCACTCCAAAGTCCACTATCTTTCCTTCAGAAGAGAACTATAGACATTTTCTACTAGTTTGGTAAACAGGGTCTATATAAAAGATATGGATTCTAAACGTAGGTCTGAAAACGGTTCCAGGCTTTAGATGTTAGCCTCTAAAACTACCTTTGTACTTATGCCTGGCAGGCAAAAGCTTCTGAGGGCTGTTATTTTGGATTAAGCAACTCTGTCTCTAATAGGGCAGGTAAAAAAACGGTCAAAATGGAGTCATATTGAAGTTCTAGGTGGTCACACAGACACGCATCACACGGAAGCTCCTGACACGAGTCTCTCCACCCCCCAAAGACTTATCCAGCTGCAGCAATAAGGAAGTTACCTTTGTCCTAATCCTTCACACCAAGGCAACGTGATTACTCTCTGTTATTCAACCTCCCAGCCCCAGACTTGCAATGAGTGCGACTTTCAAAGGACCAATGTGAGATCCTTTCTGGTTTCCCTTTCTTTCACCCGATTCTTCCTCCAGCTCTCCTGCCCTGCTAGCTTGATTCGGTTACTGACAGAACCATCTGATCCTAGAATCCGTAACAAAGCCAATTAGGATCATTAAACTAAATTGGTCTACTTAGTCTTGGCATACCCAAGTCCTTTGTGTTAGTTACCGTGTTGTGTTTCTCTTCTTCATCCGAGGCAACCTTGTTTTTCTTTTATTGAAAGGAAGAAAGGGGGGGATGGAGGGAAGAAGGAGAAGAAGGCCTGCAGAAAAGCAAGGAAGTAAATATTGAAAAATCCAGGAGGCATACTGTTAAAATTTGGGTTGCCCACGCCAGTCCGCCACTCTTGCCTGGAGCCAAGAAACACATGACTGGATTCTTTTGTTTGTGGAAATATTGCTTGCTTAGGCCTCACACAGACTGCACCTTTCCTAATTAGTCTCTTTCCCTACAGTCACCCTTCCTGCTTCTGCTTCCTCACTTCGACTTCCTCCTTGCAGGCCAAGCACACCCGCCTCAGGTTCTATCCCAGTGCTGAGACATCTCTCGCCGAAGGGTTGCCTGGTAGAAAAGTCCCTCTCATCCCCCACAGCCCATTACCCTGGTTCCCTTCTGGAAGGTTCCCTTCCTGAAACACTCTCTTTCCCTAAGATCCATGATGGGGATCTTTCCAGTTCTGCATTTCCCCTTCTCCTTGGACATCGTTTGGAATCTCTCTCAACCATGACATGTGTGTCTTTGTCCTGTGTCCTTGGCTGTCTTCCCTCCCCCTCACTGCCCCCATGCTCATACAGGGTAGTTTCCATCTGCTGTTTTTTTGTTGTTGTTTGGTCTTTGTAATCTCAAGTGTAGATCTCTTCTGGGATGCTCCAGGCCTCTGGACACTCCAGCTGTCCTGAGCAGTTCACCTCCCACAGGCATCTCAACGCTAGTGTTCAAAAGTCGGCTCCTGATCTTTTACCCAAACCTGCCTTCTCTTCCTGAAATTTGTGTCTCTGGAAAGGAATCTACCACCCACTCCATTATCCAGCTCAATCCGGATTCACAGTCTCATCTCCAACCTCTGAGATGTCTTCCACCCAGCCCCTCATTTCTGTTGGAGTCACTGTGGATGGAGATTTATTGTTCCTTGATTCCAGACTTCTCTGTCTGTTATCAGTCCTCACCACGCAAACAGATGATCTTTCTAAAATTAAACCATGTAATATCATCACCTATTCCTTATACCCAAGTCTTAAAGGGCTCCACTGGGCACAGACTAAAATATAAACCCTGAATCCTGGTTTCTTCTGTCCTCTGATGCACATCCTTTGTTCGGCCAATCAGTGTCTTAAGTCTGTTGCCCAAACTACATCTGGTATGATGGTGCACACCTCTTCCAGTCCTGGGAGGCTAAGGCAGGAGGATTGCCACAGTTTCAGGGTAGCCTGGTCTATATAGTAAAGTTCAGGCTAGCCTGTTGTTAGGAACATAAGAAAAACCAATTTGTATGACTTGGAATAATGTAATGCTTCCAAGATGTGTTAAGAAGCCAAGGACCTGGCTGCTCAACATGAACCAAGCCTAAAGCAGGCTCCGATATGTGGATGAACTAATGCTAACCTGTGATCCCTGATAGCACAAAGATAATGCCCAGTAGAACTATAGGAAACTGCAACTTCGGAGACTGCCCTAACTCCTTGGACATGGCCTCTCAAACCTCTATGATTCCTATCAGCAAGGGGACTTTGAGACTGGCTACTCTGTGACTCTGGTTCCGGCACCATTGCTGGGTTCACACATAACTGCCTGTTAGTGCTAGCTGCTGGCTGGTACTTTCAAGAACCTGCCTTAACTTATCAATGCTGTCCTCCTGGAGGATATGGGTCGAGTTTGCTCCTCAGATGCCATCACTGGAGAGGATTCCCCAGTGCATGCAGCATCTCCTGCTCACCAGGATCACTCGATGTTTCCACGAGGTACCATAATCTTTGAATAGCATGGTATTATAAGGACACGAGATTACCATAGTCTATATAACAGTACAGCATTATACAGAACATTTGTGTGAATAAATGGACCAAAGTGAAAGGCAGATTTTGTGTGGACATCCTAACTGCCAAGTAGCTCACAAGCTATGACACAGTGTGAGGCTAACGAACCCAGCCTGGCCATCTTCTGATGCTGTTCACAAATGTTCTTCACTGTGGAAGTTCCTTGATCCATAGATGGTGTGATGCATTAAGAATGTCACCTTCTGGGGTTGGGGATTTAGCTCAGTGGTAGAGCGCTTGCCTAGCAAGCTCAAGGCCCTGGGTTTGGTCCCCAGCTCCGAAGGAAAACAAAACAAAACAACAAGAATGTCACCTTCTTGTCTTCTGTTCCACAGTGAGCTGGTAAAAAACAGTCCTGATGCTAATACTCTTCACAAATTAAAGTAAAACTCAATGTGAAAACTCAAGTTTTAAATTTAAAGTCTACGTTGCTTGTAGAAGACATTTTTAAATTGTTATATAATTTAAACATGCATTATTTTTCCTCTACCCTTGTTTACTAAATGATATAATTTTAATTTCTTCTGGTAGAAAGAAATTGAATTTTAGCTTATTTCCAAGTCTGTCTCTCTTATCCCACAAACTTAAATGATGTCCTTCGATGAACATCCACAGACTCCTTTAGCTATTCCAGATTCAAGTCATAACTTGTTCGGAAATTTCCTTTCAGTATTCAGAACAAAAAGCTTCTACTTAGCTTCCTTCTATCAAATTAAGAAAAAGAAAAAAAAAGGAAGATTTTCTTCCAAGATGTCTAATAGTTGAAGGTTTTCAGCCTTGTTTGGGAATGTTATTCCTAGATTAATTTTATGAACAATGAACAGAATTTAGTACATTTGGTTTTTCTGCTCCTCTCTTTCTTGTCCTGAAAACTCCAAAGGAGGGGAAACTCATGATCCCAAACCTCCATGTCTTTAAGACTGTCGGGCTACTTTGTTTTTGTTCTTGTTCTGTCTGATAAGTCTTCTTTTTAGACATGCTAAAGACAAAACTATTTGCCAAAATTGAGAGAGGAAGTCACATTAGGTCTTAGAGTTGTATAGGACCAAATTGTTATCATGAAACAATTCCATATCTTGACTGTTATGCACAGCTTGTTGAAAGTTTTGAATTTTGAAGTTATCTGTTGGTCAGCCTTAGACATTGTACTAAGTGAATCTGGGATGAGTTTAGTGCAGATTGAAGTTGGCACATGTGTCTGTGGGAAACAAGGCACAACAGAGTGGGATTCTATTTCTAAGTCAGGAACCAAAGACAAACTTTTTAAGAATTACTCCACCTATAATGATATGAACACTGGGTTCGGAAGAGGTTCCCATTAACCCAAATAAATGATTCAACCATAAACTTTCCCAGTATTATAAACTAAGCTTTTCTTCTACAGTTTTCTTGTTAGTGACCATTACTCAGGAAGTTGTACCACATCAAGAGACACCCACAATAGACTCAATATTCTTCACTTAATAACATTTAAGCAAGCCATTGTCTTCACAGCCATGGTTGTTAAAAAAAGAAGAGAGTCTTTTCCAAAGTATATGCATCTGGTTAGAAGAGAATGGGAGAAGCCCCAAGTTACACAAAAAGGGGACATTTTTATTTCCTGATTCAGCACAAGAAAGGAGCCAGATTCTGCAAGACTTAGTAAGTGTTCTTTTGTGTGGGGGTCTTAGAATCCAAGTCCTGGACACAGGTATTGCAAGATTGGAATGAGGTTTCTTCCTAATGGGAATGCACAGGATAGTCAAAATGTCTTCAGTCTTTCTGGGAAATGTCTCATCTGAAATAAGCTGGAATGACTTCTCCCAGAGATAAGTCAATGGGGAAAGGCATAGACTTTCTAACCTTTCAAATGCAGAAAGGAAACAAGTTAGATGGTTGTTTATAAAAGTGAATCCAGTAAAACGGGTCTCTGTCAATGATAAACATTTATTTTACTCTGCATGTTTAGAACAAGAAAAGAACACGCTGAAAGTTGGCCAAACATGATAACTATTAGCTTTCCCAGAGCCCACGAGCCCTGCAATGAGAATGTTTTCGAAGACATCTTTGTTTCATTTCTGAATGGATTAGTGGTAGGCAGACAGAGACAAAAAAACAGGCAAGAGTAAATAAAAGCAGCATAAAAACAGGGTCCCCGTTATGACTGTGTAACTTGTGTGATGCTGTTTCAGTTGTACAAGTTCGTTGTCTAAATTCTACACCACCCCAGGGGTCAAGGCTTCTCTGATGCACATGGATGACACCTGTAGTATTTGACCTTTTGGATGACTGTCTGGGACCTGCATGTATAAACTGGGTTATTTTATGCACAGTGCTTCCCAACACCAGGAGTCTTGTTATCTCTAACTCGTTGGCTGTCACTTTCTCAGGTGTGTCATTTCCATGTTTTACTTTTCATAGTCATCTGGTTCTGTCTCCCACTCCCCACGGACTTTACCACTTAATTCTGTGGTAAATATCTAGATTGTGGTAAACTTACGATGAAAGGAACTGTGGTCCTTGCATGGCAGTAGGGCAGAAATGACTGTGGGGTTTTTATGAAACAGGAGAATGCAGGTTAGTGGTGACATGACAGGGGAGTCTAAGAAAGAACAACAGATTCCAGGATCTAGGATAAGGAGTGTCCCAGTGCATATGACTTTAGCTGTGACATTTGATGGTGGTCCCACTAGAGCAAGGATAAAAAACCTACTAAAGGGCCAAACATTTGCAGAAGGAGTCCAGCAGTAGGACAGTCATCTCTTAAGAGGGGTGGCCACAGACACCAACAAAGTGGCCAGGATTTATGCTCGGACTCAACATTGGCTGTGTCCAATAGCTGAATGCTCAAGTTAGGTGTGAGAAAGCGAAGACTCTAGGAGTATCTGGGTTCCTCGCTACCATGTGAGAGTGACATTCAATTCTGGGAGTTCTCTCTGTGGTGAGAGGGACAGCAGAGATGGTCCTTGGCCAAAAAGTTCAAAGAGGAATGCTAGTCACAACGGAAAGAAATGGGAGCGCAAATTTATAAAGCAGAATCCAAGTCCCATCTCTAGACAAGTATTGTAAGGTGAGGCAATTATGACTCGGTGCACAAGTAGCCAGAGCACGGCAAACCCTGGCGGGAACGGGGATATTTTGCCTCAAGGTAGATGGAATTCTAAACTTCATGTCTTTTGTCCCAGTTAATGGGCAGGGCTATGATTACAGGACCATTCGAACCTGTGTTGTATGACTCAGAAGCGGGCAGGCCAAGACACAGAGGAGGAAGAAGGAAGTGTGGCCTAGGCTTTGGTCATTCCTACCATCTACAAGCCTCAAAGACCTGGAATCTTCTAATGACTCTTGAAGACTCGGAGCCAGTGCTCTGTTTTACAGAAATTCCTTAAAATCCCACACGGTGTTGACAGCTGGGCTGGGAGAGTCCCCAGTATCACCACTCTTTCCTTCAAGGTCAATAGTATCATCTCCCTCTGCCCTTAAAATGTTACATAATCGCTCATGGTTGATTGATACTGCTTTTAAAAAGTCTACACGCCCAAACTAGATACCCTTTTAAATGGCAGGTAACTTAAGACATCTCTCATATTTACATGAATGATGTTTGAAGTGCAAATGGGGTGTTCTAGTCCGTAAGCTTTCAGAGCTCCATCTCTAGTCAGCACTGACACCAAGGGGACCTAAGTGGCTCAAGAGATGAGATACCTGCAGGGGAATCCAGCATCAGGTACAAAGAGGCACTAAGATATCACTAAACACTGGGCTTCCCTCCATATTTCTTCTGTGGTCAGCTTGTCTCGTGGGGAAGCTTGCTAGGCTCACCAGCTACAGGCCTGTTTATTTCCATTTATTTCCCCACAGACTCTTAGCATCGTTAATCTTACAAAGCACTGGGGACGTAGGCCTGGTGAGATGCCTACCTCAGAGGATAAAAGTGCTCAACACGGAAGCTTGAAGACCCGAGTTTGAATCCTGGGGCCCACAGAGGACAGAGAGAACTCACTCCTGAAAGTTACTGTCTGCTCTGCACAAGCGTGCTGCGGCGTGTCCGTGCTCATGCTCAGTCTGTCTCCTTACCACCCACCACGCATGCTTGCCCTTGATGTCACAGACACTCTCACTCAGGGACAAGCACTGCTGATTCACAAAGCTGCTGTTACAGACTCTCCTCTTGATCCTTCTCCCTTGGGTCTTGGGTGTGGAGACCATTTCCCCAGAACCATGTGAATCTGAAAATGGAAGCTGCAATAGTTGGGCTGGCTGAAAAGGGAGAATAAATACCAAAAGAAGTATCCATCTGTGTCCAAAGGGACAAAGAACTGACCCTGGGGAAGGGAAATAACTTACCGGGACACAGTGTAGCACAGCAATATGACGACACAAAACAAACCCCACAACCCTAAACAAATAAACGGCAAAATCGGCTTGGGTAGAAAAAGCATGTAGTAGTTTGTTAAGCCCGACATAAGAAAGCACTATAAACCCAGGGGCTTAAATAAGAGAAATCATTGTCTCCCCGTTCTGGAGACTAAAAGTCTGAGATCAAGGTGTTGGCAGGGCTATCCCTTCCGAGGACTGTGTGGGTGGATCTGTTCCAGGCCTCTCCCTAGCTTCTGGTGGTTTTCTGGCACTCCTTGGTTTGAGAAGGCATTTCTTCCATCTCTGCCTTCTTGTTCACATGGCATTCTTCCTGTACAGACATCTGGTTCTTTGTCTAATTCCCAGCCCCTGCTTTTTTTAAAAAATAAGGAGATAGTCATAATTGATTTGGGACCCACTCTAATGACCTCGTTTTACTCTAGTGAGCTACAAAGAACCATTTCCAAATAATGTCACATTTGCAGGTACTAAGGAAACTCCAAGATCTTTTGAAGGACTGGATGTGAGACCACAGCAGTAGAATTAGCTCACGCCAGAGCAGCCATATTGTTAGGCGTCACCTCTGGCATCACAGCCTTGGCAGTGTCCCCCACAACTATCTCTGCTTTTCAGGGTTGCTACTGTGGACGGCAAGAGTTCATGTCTCACCCCTCCCTGTCTCTCTTATCCAAATTCTCAGAGAAAGGGATACTCTCCCAATACAAAAAGTCTCCGGTGGCTGGGAAGTAAGATTTAAACAGTCCACTGCAGGTGGCAGTCTTTGAATCACCATGCACATTTTTTTTTCCTGGTTTCAATTAGGAAAGGGCTGGTGCACAGCTATGGACCATGCTTTGGGGGAAGCCAGGAGAATTGATTCTGATGAAACGTGAATGAGAAATATTGGAGATGGCAGGCTAGGAAAGCCATAGGCTGACTTCTCCTGTTCTGCATCCCATCCTTAGGGTAACTCAATCTGATGTCTCCATCGCACATAAAAGAAAAGAAATGGAGTTTGGTAGTTGTAATCTGGCTGAGCACGGTGCTGCCTTAGACAAACTGTTCCGGGATTTAGGGCTTCTGCTGGCAGCCGGCACAGAAGACTAGCAGAAGCTGAGCTATGCAGGCATCCGCACATTGCACAGAACATCTTCATGAGCTCCTGCCTGATTCTGCTCCATTTGCTTTTGAACCGTACTGAAATGTTTGCGTCTTTGAGATAAGCTTTCCTGGTGGTAGGTCCGTCTGCATATTTTTACCGTGTTTTGACATTGTTTGCGTTTTCCTCAGGGACAGCTTATCTCTCAATGCTCACCCCTGCTCACAGTTGCATCTCTTTGGAGAGTAAAGGATATCTTACTACAGCGTTCTCAAGGCACCTGGCACTGGAGGTTGAGAAACGTCAGTGTCAGAAGAATTAATGGGTAGGGGATATAAACACTGTATTTGTTTTGATTGTTGGAAAAGGAGGGTCAGGGAAAGCCTGAATGGTATCAGAGGGAATATGGGGAGGGACCCTCAGCCATTTGAGGGTTGTATGGAAACCTAATATACTAGAAGCTTCTTACAATATACACACACGTGAGAGAAATCTAATTGGAATTGCCAAGCAATAGTGGAAACAAAGCCCCAGCCAGACATTTCTCAGTACCAAATGAACCCCTCCCCCCAGTGCTGAGAATAGGTTACATCTAACAAGTATTGGCCAAAGGGGCCACATGGAAACCCACAAACAACCCAGGCCGTTGCCAAGGCTATCGGTTGCTCTAGTCAGACTGGTGTTAAGGTCCTGTTTCTGAGGACAGCATCAACATAACTCACTGAACATGGAGAAGTTCGGCTGCTGCCTGTGCTACCCTGACTGGTCAGTGTTCAAGGTATGGTAAAGTACTCTGCACGCTCCTGGAGGGGAGAGGTAAAGACCAACCAGCTACAAACCTTAGGCTCCATAATGGCGACCTGCCTACAAGGCACTATAACTGGTGTAATAGTAGCACACAAGTTGTAAGAGCCGTCAATCATTACCTGATTAGAATTAAGGCCACTTCGTGAGATGGAGCCCATGTCTAATACTTCCCAGGTGATCAAAAATTCATGCATCTAGGTAGGCCTTGGTCCTGGGGGAACTTAAGATACGATCATTCTGCTAAAAGAGCACAGCAGTAAAATGGCGCCTCATGGTATTCTGCCACACTTACAGTATTGGCCATCATCAAAGATGCTTTTCTTTGGGACCAACACACATCTGAGTCCACAGAGACTACGGCAGCCTGCACAGGGCCTGCACAGGTCTACACCACATGTGGCTTCTTCAAGTTCCTCTGAAAACACAATCACTTGAGAATAAAAGTATTTAAAAAAAAAAAACTTGAAAATTCAAAAGCCAAAATGCTTTCAGGACTTTGTAAAAACGCTTGCTACCTCTGAGATGCCCTGCACAGGAGGAGCTGGGCTGTACAACTGCTGTCCCAGAGAAGGTGATTGGGACATGTTTATTCCATACTTCTATGAGTTGTGGCCATCCAAATGCACCAGAGAAGCAAATGTCTGAATTTTTTTCTATTTGCAAAATGAAATTATTTATATTTGACTTAAATATGGTAATCGAAACCAGAAGAAACCGTATCTGGGTCATGAAGGAATGATCAGCGTTTTATAGAAACTTTCAAAAGGTTTTATTTTAATGGTATCAGCAGGAGACCTAGATGGAGAGAAAAGTAGGCTGGAATTACATGACTGGACTGAACTTTAAAAGCATATTTAGAAGTGTTCCTAAGAAGCAAACATTGTTGACTGTGTATATAGTGTCTGTTAGGTGCATTCTGAACAAGAAAAACAATAAAAAGATGTTCCTGGACATCTCCAGTGTATCATCCTAACTGATTTCTACTTCAGTCCTTTACCATGGATTTCTAGAAGAACGTTCTCTTTGGAAGATCATTAATTCTTCTTGGAACATCGTGTAATATAGTTTGATAATATTCATCCCTCCCTTGTCTTCCCAGATCCATTTCTCTTTCCCTATCCACCCAGTTTCTGTGTCGTGTTTTTGTTAGATACCCATCAAGTATAATTTGTGCTACACTGAGGTGTGGTTGGTTCCAAAGGGTTATATTCTTAAAGACTCTTTCCCCCAATGTTATCTAACTGTGTGTGTTGGCAGGGTGTCACAACCTGTGTCCCAAGTCAAATCTGGCTAGCCGTCCCCAATAAGCCAATTAGAAGATCAAATAGAAAAAATAGAAACCAGGGAAAAAAAAAAAACTCCCCCTACCCCCAAATCCAAATTTGTTCTATATGACCATATTGGATGAGGGACAAAGAGATGTAGCAAATTCAAACCTGCCTTTAAGGTCTGAAGTTCAGTCAAAGTTTAAATGGAGGGCAAGATGTGATCCCACCCACTATTGACCCATCATTGTCTGGGCTTCAATCTTATCCTGTTCGGTGGTTTGTCAAGTTGTTAGAACGGTGTGAAGTTTCTTTCTGGGAGACAAGTTCTCCCCTCTGGATGGCAGCATGAGATTCCTGGGGGGAAATTCCCAGGAATTCTGCGTAGTCCACTATTTCAACAGTGAGATTTAGAGACAAGAATATCTCTTTCAAGTGTTTTCATTTGTTATTGGTTGATTGCACCAGTTGGTATCAATTGCCAATACCTGTCCAGTGAGGGGTGGGATTTTGTGCCTCTGTCTCTTGTCCATGTTGGATTTGGGTTGGCTTGCATTTGAACAGGTCTTTTGCATCCTACCACGAGCTGCCATGAGCTCATATGTATGTCGTTCTACTGCATCAGAAAGACATTGTCTCCTTGTAGCCATCCACTGCCTCTGCCTCTCACATTGGAAGAGGGGTGGGAGAGCATACGACAACATTGAAAGTTTTTGTTTGTTTTGTTTCCATGAAGGTGCCTGAAGTACCTCATGGTCATTCTTTTGTTCTAGCATCCTGCCCTGGTCATTCTCTTGTTCTAGCATCCTGCCCTGGTCAGTCTCTTGTTCTAGCATCCTGCCCTGGTCAGTCTCTTGTTCTAGCATCCTGCCCTGGTCAGTCTCTTGTTCTAGCATCCTGCCCTGGTCAGTCTCTTGTTCTAGCATCCTGCCCTGGTCATTCTCTTGTTCTAGCATCCTGCCCTGGTCATTCTCTTGTTCTAACATCCTGCCCTAGTCAGTCTCTTGTTCTAGCATCCTGCCCTGGTCAGTCTCTTGTTCTAACATCCTGCCCTGGTCAGTCTCTTGTTCTAGCATCCTGCCCTGGTCAGTCTCTTGTTCTAGCATCCTGCCCTGGTCATTCTCTTGTTCTAGCATCCTGCCCTGGTCAGTCTCTTGTTCTAGCATCCTGCCCTGGTCAGTCTCTTGTTCTAGCATCCTGCCCTGGTCAGTCTCTTGTTCTAACATCCTGCCCTGGTCATTCTCTTGTTCTAGCATCCTGCCCTGGTCAGTCTCTTGTTCTAGCATCCTGCCCTGGTCATTCTCTTGTTCTAGCATCCTGCCCTGGTCAGTCTCTTGTTCTAGCATCCTGCCCTGGTCATTCTCTTGTTCTAGCATCCTGCCCTGGTCAGTCTCTTGTTGTAGCATCCTGCCCTGGTCAGTCTCTTGTTCTAGCATCCTGCCCTGGTCAGTCTCTTGTTCTAGCATCCTGCCCTGGTCAGTCTCTTGTTCTAGCATCCTGCCCTGGTCAGTCTCTTGTTCTAGCATCCTGCCCTGGTCAGTCTCTTGTTCTAGCATCCTGCCCTGGTCAGTCTCTTGTTCTAGCATCCTGCCCTGGTCAGTCTCTTGTTCTAACATCCTGCCCTGGTCATTCTCTTGTTCTAGCATCCTGCCCTGGTCAGTCTCTTGTTCTAGCATCCTGCCCTGGTCATTCTCTTGTTCTAGCATCCTGCCCTGGTCAGTCTCTTGTTCTAGCATCCTGCCCTGGTCATTCTCTTGTTCTAGCATCCTGCCCTGGTCAGTCTCTTGTTCTAGCACCCTGCCCTGGTCAGTCTCTTGTTCTAGCATCCTGCCCTGGTCAGTCTCTTGTTCTAGCATCCTGCCCTGGTCAGTCTCTTGTTCTAGCATCCTGCCCTGGTCAGTCTCTTGTTCTAGCATCCTGCCCTGGTCAGTCTCTTGTTCTAGCATCCTGCCCTGGTCAGTCTCTTGTTCTAACATCCTGCCCTGGTCATTCTCTTGTTCTAGCATCCTGCCCTGGTCAGTCTCTTGTTCTAGCATCCTGCCCTGGTCATTCTCTTGTTCTAGCATCCTGCCCTGGTCAGTCTCTTGTTCTAGCATCCTGCCCTGGTCATTCTCTTGTTCTAGCATCCTGCCCTGGTCAGTCTCTTGTTCTAGCATCCTGCCCTGGTCAGTCTCTTGTTCTAGCATCCTGCCCTGGTCAGTCTCTTGTTCTAACATCCTGCCCTGGTCATTCTCTTGTTCTAGCATCCTGCCCTGGTCAGTCTCTTGTTCTAGCATCCTGCCCTGGTCATTCTCTTGTTCTAGCATCCTGCCCTGGTCATTCTCTTGTTCTAGCATCCTGCCCTGGTCAGTCTCTTGTTCTAGCATCCTGCCCTGGTCAGTCTCTTGTTCTAGCATCCTGCCCTGGTCAGTCTCTTGTTCTAACATCCTGCCCTGGTCATTCTCTTGTTCTAGCATCCTGCCCTGGTCAGTCTCTTGTTCTAGCATCCTGCCCTGGTCATTCTCTTGTTCTAGCATCCTGCCCTGGTCAGTCTCTTGTTCTAGCATCCTGCCCTGGTCATTCTCTTGTTCTAGCATCCTGCCCTGGTCAGTCTCTTGTTCTAGCATCCTGCCCTGGTCAGTCTCTTGTTCTAGCATCCTGCCCTGGTCAGTCTCTTGTTCTAACATCCTGCCCTGGTCATTCTCTTGTTCTAGCATCCTGCCCTGGTCAGTCTCTTGTTCTAGCATCCTGCCCTGGTCATTCTCTTGTTCTAGCATCCTGCCCTGGTCATTCTCTTGTTCTAGCATCCTGCCCTGGTCAGTCTCTTGTTCTAGCATCCTGCCCTGGTCAGTCTCTTGGTTTGCATTTTCTGCTCTTTCTCTAGAAGCCTCCAATCAGGAGTCCCGTCAGGATCCCCACTCTCTTGTAGTAATAAAAAAAGAATATTCTGGTTACCAAGTCTCCTAATGGCTTGAGGAGGGGTGGTAAACTCAGATGCATTTACTGGCAAGAAGTGTAAAGAAAGGTGAACTAAGGAAGGGAGAGGGGGGAGTTTGGCCTTTGACAAACTGGGAGTCATGTGCTGTGCCTAAAACACTCAGCCCGTTGACAACGCCGATGCTAGCCATTCACCACATATTCATGAGTATTTTTGTTTATGCATTTTAGTTTTCTTTTTTAACATGTTGGACAATGCTACAGATCTTCTGTCCTTTTGAAACACAAACTGAAATACACAAGGTTTACTTAAAGCAATGCTAAAAATAAAGACTTGAAAGTGTTTTCTGATAGGAGTAATTGATTAAAGTGAACACACACACACATACACACACACACACACACACACACACACACACACACACACACACACACACACACACGGACAAACTTAATGACCGAGAAACCAATTTTCACTGTTAGATTGACCTGGGAGAGCCACAGGGAGAGTTCAATTCCCTGGAACCAGGATTAACTACCTCTTATTTATTTATTTGGCTTAATCTTGTGAGGGCTACTGGGAGCAAAGTTTCGTCCTGTCCGTGTATTTACTGGAACCATTAATCACGGCATTTGCTTTGCCGTCGACTCTAAAATCAACCTGGCACTCCTAAAATTGCTATCTCTCAAATCAACCCCAAATTCATCGGAAACGGCTCAGCTTACCACTGCAGACGGGGAGTTCATCTTCAAAGAAGAGGGGTGAACAGACACTTTAAACAAGTCTTAACAATATAAATTCACACAGAGCAGGAGGGGAAAACAAAGACTGAGTAATCGCCAGTGGACCAGGGTGTTCCCTGAAGCCTGGAATCTGGAAATTGTTAATTCCCATTTTTCTATCACCTCCCCAAAGCTTTCAGAGCAGGCACTGATGTCTGGAGCACGGTCCGCATGATCCACTTTTGCACCACAGCATCTGGCTCTGGGAAGTGTCCTTCGCCAGCTTTCTTAAAGCCTTTCACCTTTCGGTCTGGTATGTTCTGGCATCCAAAGATGCGTCTGAATTACTTTGCGATGTTAGAAATCCCACTTTCTCTTCACTCGTAAAATCTGCAACCTGGTACAGGGATGTTTGATCTGTTCCCCGAGTGTACATTCAGGGCAGGGTCGGGGAACTGTCCCTTAGATCCACTGGGGCTGTCGCCTGCCTTCCCACCCGGAGAGATGAGGCTTTCCTTTTGTCACATGGTCTACAGCTGAGACCACAAGGCCTCCGGTGATCGGTGAAATCATGTCTTTGTCTTCTGCATGATGAATGAGGTAGATCTCTGTTCTTTTGTAAAAAGAATAGAAAATAAACTAATTTGCAGAGGAAGTCCCACACGGTTTTTAGAGCAAGAGTTTTGGGAGAAAACGCTTTGAATTTATTACAGCATAATTAGTATCAAACCCGGATGCTTTGTTATGTTAAAACACCATTTAAATTTACCTTTTAAAGGAGGATATGACAGCGTTAACACATGAATCTCCAAAGTGTGTTCTTTTATGACCTAAAACAAACACTGCGTGTTCATGAAGTGACTAAGATGAGACTAGTATCAGCAGTCCTCCCCCTCCAGACAGAGACGATTTCTCAAAAAACCATATCCTGGTTATATTGTTTTCAAATCACACAGAAGACCATGGCCACAATGACTAAAAATTTCCAAAGGAAGCTATAAATATTTGCGGAAATAATTTTCTATTTCAATTCCAGGCCACTGGATGTTACAAACAGTTCACTATCTGTCTGTCCCTGTTTGGTGTCTGCTGCTGGGATAAAACACTGAGCAGAAGCAGTTTGAGGAGACAGGTTTGTTTGGCTTCCCCGTAACACCCTTGAGAGAGGTCAGCACAAGCACTCAAGCAGGAACCTGAAGGCAGGAACCGAAGCTGAGACCATGAAGGAACACTGTGTACTGGCTTGCTTCTCATTGATCACCCAGTCTGCTTTCTTTTTTTTTTTTTTTTTTTTTTTTGGTTCTTTTTTTTTCGGAGCTGGGGACCGAACCCAGGGCCTTGCGCTTCCTAGGTAAGCACTCTACCACTGAGCTAAATCCCCAGCCCCCCCAGTCTGCTTTCTTATACAACCCAGGACCACCTGCCCATCGGTGGCACTGTCCACAGTGGGCTGGACCCTCGCATGTCAATCGTTATTCAAGAAAATGCCCCACAGGACAATCTGATGGGAACATTTCCTGCTTCCCAGGTGACTCAGGTTAATGTCAAGCTGACAAAAAGTAACCAGCACAACCTTTCTTTCATTCTCAAATGCTGCCTTCCATTAAAACAAAAGGAAAACAGTACGTAGAGAGTGACTCTGTACTAGTTAATTAAAAGTACACGCACCCCTCAACTTCACTTTGATACTTGTGCGTACTTTGAGTATCGAATTAGCTTTTTGACTCTGTAAATTACTTAGTATTCTTCTAGTCATTTGAGAGGACCTTTCCTGTAGGTCCTTGTCTATGTTATTATAAAAAGAATAAGGCAATGTCATCACATCCTTTCTGCAGCCTATGAATAGTGGAGACACAGACATTTGTGGGGACTGCTTCTTCTCATATGGGGATATTAAGCTACAACCTGTCTTTGACAGGAACTACTATCTAGGCACAACTATATTTAATTCCAAAAGCAAAACAACTTGATCTACTTAAGGAAGCCATGATCCTCTGTTAACAGGAAAGTTACAGGACATAGTGGTGACATACCTGTGATCTCAACACTCAGGAAGTAGAGGCAGGAGGGACACTGGGTGCTCTGGCCTAGCTGCAACTACATGGTGAGCCCTAGTCTCCAAGTAGTTAATTGGTCAATCAACCAACCAATCAATCAATCACTAAATGGCACAGTAAATAATAAGACTTAAAAAGCAATTATTATTCTGTTTTGGTGATATGATTAAGAATTTTTGTTTAGGTATCATTTTTTTTTGGCCATCTAGATAAAATTGTACTACTAAGCCTCAGTTTAGGTTAATAACCAATGTTCGTGTAGCTCTTCCACTGGCCAGTTTGAACCTCATACACAGAGTTTAAGTGACACCATTTAAGGACTTGAGAGTAACGGATGCAAAGAGGATTGAAGGGCCATTTTCTGACTCTTGAGCCCAAAGCTAGCCTAGTGACCCATTAGACATAGGTCCACAATATAAATACTTATTATTATTTTTAAACAATGTGTTTGTGCTACAACTGGTCAAAGGTCACCTTTAAATCCATTTAACAACCACCAATGCAATGGACCAGAGTTCACAAAACTACTCTGAACCATGTGGTTGTGTGCTGGTGGGCAGTCTACATTATACTTGATGAATGTGCTAATAGCATCTGTAGATTAATTTTGGAGACTTGGCTTTTGATATTGTAGCTCAGGCTGGCTTGGAATTTACAATCTTTCTTCTTCAACCTTCTAAAGTGCTGGATTTACAGATGTATGCCGTGGTGTCCAGGTATCATCTAAGAATTCTTAATGACGCTACTCTTTCAGCTATATTGTAGAAGTGAAGAGGAATGAGGCATGAGATGAGTAGATGAGTAGACGTGTATATGACTGTCCTTGCTGCTGTCCTTCCTACTCACATATAACATTCCTGAGGTCCTATTAGCACAGAATTTTCACAGTTATGCAATGTGTGGGGATATGGTCAGATCTAAGCACAGCACAAGCCTGTTACCGTTCTGAGAAACAGCACCAACAGCCTGGAGAGGATCTGTTTTGCATCAGAGTCAAGATGTCCAATAAGAAAGAAGGCAATGGCATCCCAAGAAAACAACATGACCCAGAGCGCTTGTCATATCTCCTTCCTGACTTGTACCACTTCCTGGGAACAGCCAACAACTCATACTGAACATGAAGATACCAGCGGAGAGGGAGAAGAAGAAAGGTCTAGACTCCCTCTTCTCAGTCCATCCTTAATCTTCCATTGGCTAAGGACAGAGTTCTGGTAGAGCATGCACACATGTGGAGATGTGATAAAAAATGTGCTCAGGTTGATTTTGTGCAGCCATTTCATTGTTCTTGTTAAGAATGAACAACACGGGCTGGCAAGATGGCTCAGCCATTAATGGCTAGGCTCCCAACCAAAAATACAAGAATGGATGACACATATGCATCCGTTATGAGATATAAATTATATAAGTTTAGTGTTTCTACATCAGTAAGCAAATTGCCTGTTATGTTTGCATTTAAAACCGACAGTGAAGCTGGATGTGGTGGTGGTGCTGTCAATCCCAGCACTCAAGAGCCTTGGTTGAGTAGCCTGCAGTGCCACCTAAGGCCACGGTGAGGTCCTGGCCCATGCTGCCTCTGAGGTCCATGTCTGGGTCCATGTCCCTGCACTAGTAAGAGGTCTGTGTTGATGTCCATGGACTATGTTACTATCAAAGGCCATGCAGAAGTCCCTGGTTTAGGCTGCCACCTGGGGCCATGCTGATGTTTGAGGGCTGTGCAGAGCCAGCCCCACACCTCACCAACTGCAGCACTCAGGAGAGTGGTCGTGAAACTCTGGAGGGCATGAGAATAGGAGAGTTGCCTCCACCCCTGGCCTGGGCAGTGTTGGAGAGTTGGCCCAAGTGGCATGGGTATGGGAGAGCTGCCAAGCTGACCAACTGAGCTTACCACTCAGGCCAAGATCCAGGGCTCTGAACATCTACTCTATCTATGAACTGCTCACATAAATATACCTGGTAGGATTTACACAAAGCTCATACGACTAAATTTTCTTTTCATGGAATGATGTAAGATAACAAACTACTGAACCCCAAACAAATGAAAAGAATGAACCAACCAAATGGCTTCACCCCACCCCAACCATGAAGACAGAGAGACGGGAAAGAAATAATAAAGATGCCCTTTCTCACTTCTCTAGCTTCTGAGTATAGAGCCCAGCATTTTCTTTTGTCTTCTTTCTGGCAACAGAAGGGTAAAGGGTACCTCCCAAAATGATTTATCCTTAGAATTTATAACTCTTACCTTTTATGGCGAAGACCATGGTTAAGTCACGGATCCCAAGAGAAGGCGTCTATTCTGGATTATTGAGATAAACCCCGATTGTAATCACATTTATCTTTATGAGTCAGACTTGCCAAGTAGGAGACAGGGAAGAGTAAGAGGCAACGTGACCTTGGAGACTGGGACGAGGTGGCCACAAGCTAAGCAATCCCCTGAAGGCCACCAGAAGCTAGAGGAGACACAGCACAGAAGTTCTTTTCTGGGCTCTGCACAGGTCAGAGTCCTTCAGACACTCCGAGTCCCACGCCCCTGTCTTTAGACTGGGAAAGACAGTTTCTGTTTCTCTATGATGCCCAGTTTTTTTTTCTTTTTAATACAACAACATGGGGACTGTGTCCTGGCTTTGCCTCAGTGAAACCCTTTTCCAAAAATTAAAAACAACAAGCAGTCCTTTCCATGTGGGTGAAATGAACCAGTTCAAGCCAGATCATATCAAATGCAGGTTTATTGGATAGCTGCTCTCAGACGAGTTCAGTAGCCCAAGGACTGAGGGAGTCACTATGATGGGAAGAGAGAGAGAGAAAAAAGGAGGAAAGAGAGAGCAAATGAGTTCCCAGAGAGAGAAGAGACATGACAGAGCCCAAAATGTCTGGATTATACAGGGAAGAGCCTCTGGAAAGAATAGCCCAGGCCCTCACTGGAAAGTTCAGGGTAGAGGGCAGGTATGCCAGGTGGGGACTGAGGGATGCTGGGAGAACTTGGAGGCCAGGTCAGCTTTGACATGTTAAGTCCTCAGTCCCTGTCTCAGACTCTGACACCAAAAACAAGCAAGCAAGCAAACAGAAAACACGTGCAACACTCTCTAGAATGGTTTGGAAGATACTGAGCTGTGGTCTCTCCCTTCTCTGGGTGAGGAAGCTGTGCGTAATCCCTTACCAGTACAAAGGCATTCTCTGATCACCTCATACATAGTTCCCCTGTTTCTCAGCGTTGGACTGGGCATGCCTTGGCAAGGAAGAACACATCAATGCTGTTTACACTATCTGTACTGTCTTCATCAATGCTAAGCTCTGGAGAGAAAGCTCAGAGCCCAAAAAGACTTCCACCAGCTAATCAAATCCTGGAAACACCAATAGGGATTGTTTGCCTGTTTTTAGGTTAATTTTATTTCCCACTTTCCATTTAGAAAATGTATCAGTAGCATTGACAATGAGTAGACAAATCCTTAGTATCATACCTCAGTTGTAATTTATTTTCACACAGGGATTGTTGGAGGCTGTAACATGATATAAAAACAAGTTCTCTGATAATACTTTTTGCCACTGAAAGGGCAGGCAGTCTCAGGTCATATGTGCAACAGGAACTAGTCTGCCTCATCTGAGCAACTTGGAAGGCATCACCCTATGCAGTAGGTCCAGTGTTCAAGTCTTATTTCATCTGTTCTAGGAGAGGCTTAGCCCAAGCCAGGAAAAGGAAAGCACATGGTGGCTTCAGAACCTTGCAAGAATACTGAGAATGTTTTCTGAGACAGGCACGCACACACACACACACACACACACACACACACACACACACACTATCTATCTATCTATCTATCTATCTATCTATCTATCTATCATCTATTTATCATCTATCTATCTATTGTAGAATGTAAAAAGATACTTCACCTCAATCTCTTAGAGCCTTAAAACCTAATGTCACCTAATATGTGAGAAATTGCAGGTGTGTGAGTCCAGAAAATATATAGTCAGGTGCTGTGTCATGTTAGGGGGTGTGGGTCTAAGAGATAAGAGCCTAACTGGAGAGTTGTTTCTTCCTATGACATAAAGAATTGATGTGGCAGCTTGGTGGCATGGGAGATACAAATAGAGAAAGAGAGAGAGAGAGAGAGAGAGAGAGAGAGAGAGAGAGAGAGAGAGAGAGAGTTGAACAGTAGAATGTATTTAATATATATATACATATATATATTTCACTATGTATATATGATATAGTGACTATTGAGACCTGAGTGAAGAAAAGGGAGCTAAAAATTATGATCCCCCCAAAGTGGCCTGAGCATAGGGAGGACTATGAGTGGGTGTGTAAGAAAATGGCTGAGAACAGGGAGGAGTGTGAGTGGGTGTGTAAGAAGGTGGCTGGGCACAGGGAGGACTGTGAATGGGTGTGTAAGAAGGTGGTTGGGCACAGGGAGGAGTGTGAGTGGGTGTGTAAGAAAGTGGCTGAGCACAGGGATGCATGTGAATGAGGCGTCAACATTTTGAATCTGTGGGTTGGAGCTCTAGAAAGAAATTCGGAACATCAGTAGGGAGTCAGTGATGGAAGGGCTAGGAGAGATCAGAGCTTACAAAGAACAGAGTGAATGGGAAGGAAAAGAAGATGCCGTTCTTGTGCAGACGACACAGAGGTTCATCTGGCATCCTCAGGCCACAGTGCTGATACGGTGAGCCTGATTTTCTTAGTCAGGTTGACAGAAGCTTACACCACACAACCAGCTATATCCATCCTTTTTGAAGCATTGTATGTTTTGACTGACACGGGTTATGTAAGCAGAATTTTGAAGATTATATATCATCAGATTCAGGGTTGGGTAGATGAAGAAGACACGGGAAAGCACACTGGGAAGATCAGGGAAGTGTGTGTAATGTGGAGATCGGACTGAGTAGTGAGCAAGCAAAGAAGAAAACCCAGGGCATGAGCTAAGAAAAGGATGCTGGAGATAGCAGAGCTTTTCCTGGTGAGCTTTGAAATGCCATTTCAGAGTCATGGAGGGGAGGACTATGATGTAAGGACACAGAGGGAGGCAGCATATATAGACTGCCTCTCGGGGGAGCATCCTGAGAAAAGTCAACAAACCAATCCCTATTACTAGAAAAATCATCCTCAACGGCGTTTTGATCATATGAGGCAAGGTTATAACATTAATGGTATTCAGTTTTACAAAATGTGGGTCTTTAATGTGCACTTGGCTTTACGGGCATTTTTACTTTAAGCCCCTTCTGTAGAATCTATTTACTTTACCACTGTAGCCACTAACTTGGCTGGAAAGAACTCTGAGACACAGAGAATGTTATTGTGGCCATGAGCGCTTTCCCCCAACACATGGCCAAGGGTTTTATGACATGCACGAAGTGCGCTGTGAGGAAACTTTAGCAGTCAGCTGATGCACTCGAGACCACAGTCATTGACCCTTTCGTGTGAGGTGGCACGTGGACTTGGCTAGTGTCTGGACACTGTCCCCTCACTCATATACTGCAGCACCTTGAAGTAAGGGAGAAATCAGAGAGCTTTAACACTTGCCAGTCCAGTTTCCGCTTCTGCTCCCATCATGAGAGCAGCAGAAGGGAGACGAGAGTTTAGCCAAGCTCAGAGGTTGAATGGAAGATAAACTTTCTCAGTTGTTAGATCAAATTTGAAATACCATTTCAGAGTCGTGGAGGGGAGGACTATGATGTAAGGACACAGAATGATCCACTGTGAAATTGGTCTGTGTCTGCATGTCTGTCTCTCACAGACACACACCTTACACAACTCCATCACACATCCCACTGCAATTGTTAGGAACTGGCACTGGGCCAGGCGAGCGCATGTTGTTGGGGCCAGGGGTAGCCTGCTCATGAGGTGCTAGGATAAGAAGCACCTGCAATAGCTCAGAAGATTGAAAAAGCTCCTCTGAAGCTCCCCGCTTACTGTCTGAGGGGCTATACTCTCTCCATCGGAACTGTTAGAGAGCTCTGCTTTGTCTTCCAAATTATCATAAAAGAGGATGTTAAGCCAGTGAGACTCTTCAGGAGCCATAGATGTGGAACCTACAGAGAGGGGAACGAGTCACAGCTGTCTTTTACTCCTGGCTGCATGACTGTGAACATCCCGCTAACGCCTCTTTTGCCTCAGGGTTTTCATTAGTAAGTTGGAAATAACATTAGTCCAGACTTCATCTTGTGTAGGGTGTTTAGACAAGATTGTGAAAGGTCAAATACATTCTGGAAGATTTAGCAACTACTGGGCATGGCTAAGATAACTCTCAGCACAGGAGGTGGGTCACGTGTCCCCGACACCATGCTGGTAGGGCTTCCCAGGTCTACTACTGGGCATTGCTAAGATAACCCTCAGCACAGGAGGCGGGCCACTCGTCCCCGACACCATGCTGGTAGGGCTTCCCAGGTCTACTAGTCTTGGTTTCATGTTGTCTCCTGGGAAGCCCGTCAGAGCCTTGCCCGGAAACTCTTTGGGAGAGTGACCTCGCCTCTTCCAGAAACTAGCTTACATAGAAACTGCCCATGTATCCTTAAAGCACGTGGGTTATGACCTTGTCTGAGCCCCGTTGGTCTCAGTTGGCTAACTCTCACTTTACTGGGACGATTAAGAGTAAAATTGATTGAGTGCTTCCTTAGTCACATTATCTTCTATTTCTTTATCTGTTGCAGTAAAAATTAAAAAAAATGGCTAAAAACCGGCTGAACCAGTTCCCGCATATACCCTGGTGCTTGCTAGTTCTGGCTCCAACAGGCCGTTAGAACCAGCACTGATTTATCTCAGCGGCTCCACACTGCCTCCGTCTACTTTCTGACCCACTGTCTGCGAGCCATTCCAACCTGGCACCATGTCAGGCCACCCGGCTCTCACTCACAGCTCTCTTTGCTGGTTTCCGCCATGCCAGGCATACACATCCCAATTTCATGGCGGGCCCCGTGCATCCTGCCACCACACACTCTCTTGAACTCTATTAAGTTACCACACGAAAGAGCACACAACCCAATACCCTCTGACCCAATTGATAAGATATAATTTGCCCGTCTAGACAACACAAAGTCCTGTACACATCCGTCCCTTAAGAATAGTCACTACAACCTGTAATATGTGCGGAGAGGAATTTTAACATCTGCTGCCACGTTCTCTCAGTTCCCTCCCTCTCCTCTGGCCTCTCTGCCTTTCTAAAACTTTTTTTCCCACCCATCCTTCCTTCTCATCCAGGCCTCATTCTATCCTGTACTTGCCTTCATCTGCATAATGACATCAACCTACATTAATCTACATCTTCAATAGAGAACTAGAGAACTCGGGGAGGCATTGTGCTAGTGAGCCGAGGCTCATGGGACGGTAAACAGAAATCTCCACCCCGCCTTCTGAGAGACTTGAGAGTAGATAGACAGTTTTCATGAGATGAATCTCTTGATTTGGGCACAAACATCAGTCTCTGTGTGACAACTTTCTAATCAAATCTTCTATCTAGATCTACTTGATTTTGAATCAGCTATTTTTAAAAAATAATAACTTTTTTTTTATGTCCATTGGTGTTTTGTCTGATTGTGTGTCTGTGTGAAGATGTCAGGTCCCCTGGAACTAGAGCTACAGAGCTGCCATCTGTTTGCTGGGATTTGAACTTAGGACCTGTGGAACAGCAGTCAGCGCTCTCAACCACTGAGCTATTTCTCCAGCCCCTTGAATCAGCCGTTTAGAAAAATGTTTAGGAAACGAAAACGCTTATCACCCATGAGTGTAGACAAAGCAACCTGGGGCCAGACTGGTAGATAGAGAAAACTTGCCAAGGTTCAAAATGATAAGATAAGTGAGCTTATGAGAAACCAGGGCCAAGATAACATGACTCGTGCTTTTCCTCACAAGAGGAAGAGTACAAATTGCCCTTTGCCTGTACGAGCACATCTGTGCTAATAGGAATAGTATACTTGGGCCAAGGATGTGGCCCCTTGGAGATTTCAAAACCTAGTGAAGACTTTGAAATAAAGTCTTGGAGCAGCTGGTCAACATGTTGGTCATCACATGACTGAGGGAATACAGTCTCCATTTCGTCTTGCTTCACAGTTCTGTACCAGAATGGTGTGGTTTTTCTTTGTGTTCCTTTATCTGTCCCATGTCAAATAATGATTGATGATGATGATGATGATGATGATGATGATAATGATGGTGGTGGTGGTGGTGATGATGGTGATGATGGTGATGATGGTGGTGATGATGGTGATGATGGTGATGATGGTAATGATGGTGGTGATGATGGTGGTGATGATGGTGGTTATGGTGATGATGGTGGTGGTGATGATGATGGTGGTGGTGGTGATGGTGATGATGGTGGTGATGGTGGTGATGATGATGATGATGGTGATGATGATGATGCTCAAAGTAGAAGAGATAGAACAATTACACATACTAAGGAAATTCTGTTAGTTTGCTGTTCACTGGACCAGATAGCATATGCTTCATTGTTTAAAAGTTTCATGCATTAAGATATTAGCAAACATTGGTAGAGATATTGGTACTCTGACTTCTGCGAGCAGTAGAGACCTGCTGAGGGCCATCTTCTTGTTAGGTGGAATCTTCTTCATTTCTCCATTTAGAAACTAGTCCCTCAGTTGCTTCAACTGGGGATAAAGATGAATCTCATGCCTGAACGTTTCAGAGAGACGGGATTTAAACAAGAGTCTGTGCTCATTTGTTTGTAAACTCTCCAAATTCCTCTGGAGTCAGATGAGATCTGAGGTCAGCCGTGGCCCCAGCAGAGCCAAGTCCAGCACCTCAGGGCATCTTACTGGCATCCGTTCCACTTCTAAGCAAACTGACTGCAGAGAGATGACTGGTTCCCCGCAACCCCCTTCCCTTATCTATCTTGAGAAGGACTCATGTATTTACTCACTTTTGCTTTTTGGCACAAGATTTTACTCTGTAGCTCTGGCTGACCTGGAACTCACTCTGTAGCCCAGGCTTGTCATGAACTGATGACATTCTTCCTGTCTCAGTCACCTAAGTGCTGGGATTATAGACATGAGCCACCATTCCTGGATGTTGAGAAGGTGTTTATCACGAATAGTCCATCACCGTTTGATCCAACTGTTGACTTACTGCATTTTCTCATTCTTTCTCTTACAAGAAGAGTAGTAATCCTAATTACTGAACCTTTCTGTGGCAACTTCCCTTGCTGGCTTGAGGGTTATTTGTCATATATACAGGAACTGATTGGGATAGCTCTCACTTCATTCTATCCCAAAGTGGAAACCCTTTTTGGTATGGCCCCTTCCAAACAAGACATGAACAAGCAAATGAAACAAAAACAAATAAACACACAAACACCTTCACCAAGAGGCTGTTGGGTGGGGAAAAAGTGAATGAGTCTCACAGTAAAGGTGCTTTCTCTAGACCAATGTCTGTTCTGATTTAAAAAAAAAAATCCTGGCAGAGAAAGCATGAATCTGAGACAAAAAAGTTAAGTATCATAGCCATCCATTTGCATCCATGGCTGCGTTTACGAAGTGAACTTGATTGGATGAGCCCAAGGTGTGTTCAAAGCTCATTTGGGGGATGAAAGTCAGCAGAAAGTGCATACCCTGGGGCACCTGTTTCTGTGTAAAGGAGGCTCATGGGTAAAGATTGACACAGAGCTATGAGATAGTTAATAGTCAAGCTATCTATAATCCTAGGCAATTTGTGGTTCACTTTTAAAATCACTCTCCTGATGATAAGATCTTCGAGAATTTCATCCCAAACATTGATTTCAGACCATCCAGTTTTCAACTGATTGTGGGAGATAACCTCTTGACTTTCTTCTTCTGCAATATACCTTGTCTGGTGAACCTGGAGTTCAGTAGTAAAGATAACACCTCTCTGTGGACTTTGATAAGTGGCAGCTTCAATGTCTACTGGAAACATTCTATGCCTATTCAGAGAAATCTAGCATATCATGCCTTTCGTTTAGTTAATTATTTACTTTCTAATTTTTGCTAAACTGTTGACATAGAATTTCACTGTGGAACTAATGATTCTTTGTAAGTTTAGCCGAGACTGTGGTATTAAGGTAAAAAGTAATAAGCCTAATCTCATAAGGGTCTGTAAAGCTCAGAGGTAATGAACAAAGCTGCTTTGTGATGGGAGCTGGGCGTGGAGAGGAGTTTTCATGCAAGAAGCCAGCATAGTTCAGCTGCATTAGCACTTTCAACACATCAGAGACCCAGGATTACAAACTGAACCATGAAGACTCAAAGGACCATACATATTCTAAAACATGTAACTTCTGAGTCTTCAGTCTTTTGAAGAAACCATTCAATTCTGGTAAATCCAATTTCACTAGGCTATTGTGACGGATAATAGTACATTTAAAAACATTTACACAAACTGCTTGATACACACTAAAGATTGTGTGTATTACTTTTAAGTCTTCCCAGCTCAAGTCCATGAAGTGAGCTTCAGTGGTCCGAAGTTCAAAATTATAATGTTACTTCAACTGTACACTATCCTGGCGTCTGAGAGTAGCATAAGAACAAGACCCCTTAAATTGGAATAATCATTTATGTTTGCATGACTATGAGGACCCTCAGTACCTTGGAAACAATCATTTCCTGTTGCCTTACAGGACACCTTTCTAGCAACATATTACTGAGAGGCAGTTCTATCAGGAGAAATGTTACAACCACTAGTTGTGGAATTCTTCATTTCCTTCTTACTGAACTGCAAATATAAGCAAAGCATAGCAAAGCAGATGCCCCAAGAAAAACACTGGTGTTACTACCAGCCTTGATGATGGTGGCCAATATTTATTATATGATACGTGTTAAACCATGTGTAAACCTATCTTCTAACTCTTAAAGAGATGTTATGAACTTCGTCTTAACAAACGAAATTCAGAGAGGTTAACTAAATTTCCCAAGGCCATCAGTTTAGGAAAGTGAATCAAATCCAAGTCACTGGATAAGGGCTTTGAGAGCGTGCTGGCAGTGAATCGAGAGAAACAGACCCAGTGAAGTGGCCCGAGATGCACTCTCTTGGGTTATGCCTAGCTATGGTGTTCCAATAAGGAGGTGCCCCAGGAACTATCACTGTTCTCCGCCTAAGGTGAAGATACTTATCATATCTACATGAACTACTACAAAAATAAACCACAGGGTTTAGGAAGGCAGTCTTTGTGAATATCTGTCTACTTCGTTAAGACACAAAATCACTCGGAGATCCCCTGGAACTATCCCAGAACCAGACAAATGACTTAATAAATGATGGATGCACTAAGAATGAGAGATATGATGTGTACAGGTACTATAGTCCCTTCCTGGCAAGGTAAGGGATTTCTTTTGTATGCTTTATCTTTTACCTAAGTATTGAAAGAGTTGAAGGAGCTTGCAACCCCATAAAGACAACAATGCCAACCAACCAGAGCTTCTAGGGACTAAACCACTACTGAAAGACTATACATGGTCTGACCCAGAGCTCCAACTGCATAGGTAGCAGAGAATAGCCATGTTGGAGCACCAGGGGGAAGGGGAAGCCCTTGGTCCTGGCAAGGTTGGACCCCCCCGTGCAGGGGAATATGGGGGGTGCAGTAAGGGGGATGTATAGGGGGAATACCCATATGGGGGAGGGGGAGGGAGGGAATGGGGGTTTATGGTCAGGAAACCGGGAAGGGGAATAACATTTGAAATATAAGTAAAGAAATATATCTAATAAAAATTTTAAAAAATGTGTAAAAACAAGGGAAGTCTGCATGATTGAATACACACACGAAACTGAATTGTATTTGATATAACCTGGTATATTACTCTTGTTTTTTCAGGTTGGAAACCAAATGACGTAATGAGAGAAGCCAGAATTGCCGAACGACATTGAAAAGTGAAGAGGATCCTCATATACTGTCATGGATTGTGCTGTTCCTATGTTCTGGTTTCCATTTACATCCCTGTGGTCTTTTCCCTGAGGTCTTCAGCCTCCAGCAGCACATGCCACCATCCAGAATTTACACTTTCTAATTTGTCGTTTGAGAGTTTTATATATGCGTACACTGCTTTTGATCAAATTCACTCTTCCTCTGTCCTCCAAGCTCCCATACACCCTCCTTTTCCCTTCCAAGCTTCTTGCACTAAAATTCACTGAACCCACTTGAATGCTGCTCATGTGCGCACAGGTATAGGGCCATCCAGTGAAACACAGTTAGCCTATCAGGGGACACATCCCTGAAGAAAACTTTCTAGAAAGTACCATGCACTCTATTGATAGAGAAACATAATAAACTGTCTTACCCAGCTGTTAACCCTACAAGCTACAATAATGACCACCTTGACAAGCTATTCTCCAACCGACACAATAGTGGCACAAGTGTTATCGGAGTAACTAACCACTTTTTGATTGGTCTTAAGGCCAGCTCTAAAATACAAAGGTAATACTGCTGTTAATGGTACCAAGTATGTATGGATGAGTAAGTAGGTCATGGGTCCTAAGGGAGTATCTGCTACTGTTATTCTGATAAATGGACACAGTATTGAACTGCCCACTAAATACTTATCTTTATAACCATAGATTAGAACAATTCTCAACCCTCATTACAGAAGCTTCTTTTTGCTGGAGGTGGTAATTAAGACAAATACTAACAGCTGGTCAAAGTGCGTAGCATAAGAGACTATAGAGTACTCAGCCCTGAATGAGACATCTGTATCAGGTCCTCTCCCTCCTGAGCAGTGGCTCAGGGATCAGTGCAGAATACTGGGCTATCTTGACAAGGTGCTAAGAGCTACCTATCTAATAGGGCTGACGCTTTCAGATTGCTAGCACCTTGGTGTCCTCAAATTCCATGACTTAAGAGTACAGTTTCACCACAACCAGCAGGCATCAGTCCCTCACACTATTAATGATGCTATGTTGTGCTTGCAGACAAGAGCCTAGCATGGCAGCCCTCTGAGAAGCTCAACAGGCAGCTGACTGAGACAGATGCAGATACCCACAAACAAACATTGAGTGGAGTTTGGGGACCCCTGTGGAAGAGTTAGGGGAAGGAATTGAAGTCCCTCAAGAAGATTGTAACCCCACAGGAAGACTAACAGTATCAACTAATCCAGAGTCCTGGGAGCTCCCAGAGACTGAGCCACCAACCAGCATAACTTTTATGAAATGAATCCCATTTGATAGGTCAGTGAAGCCATTATAGCCCACTACACGGATGTGTGTGGACTGCATGAATTTATGTTCACCATATGTGTGCATATGCCTACAGAAGCCAGGAGCAGGCATGAGATTCCCTAGAATGGGGTTAGTAGCAATTGTGAGATGCCTGATGTGGGTGCTGAGAGCCAAACACAGGTCCTCGGCAAGAAAAGTACGTGTTCTTAACCACTGAGCTACATCTCTAATCCTATAGTAATACCTTAATATACACAAAAGGAAAATATAGTAAATCAATCGTATTCCAGCTATGAAAAATATTTTAAATTTGAAAAGAGTGCTAAATGTACTACTTAACAAGATATTAAAGTGATATTCTTTTATTTTGATAGCAATGGGAAATCTCAATTCTATGATATGGCTGGATGATATTTTGAGATCTATAATGACCACCACAGAGTATGAAAATGCTAAATTCCAATTACAGGCTGGTGAAAGCAAGATACGTTTTATTTTCAACCAAGTTTAAAACCCTTCCTCAACTTCTCTTTCAAGTCATTTTAGACCTCGCGTGAAGATACTATGTCAAAGTCATACAGTGCTTAGCACCGCAATTCGTTAATAGAAAGAGCTCTCTGTATTATTTATTAATTAAAATTGTTCTCTGGAAAATTGAGATGAAAATGTGGTTATAGTGAATCACATAAAATTTCAGTTTCTTAGGTTAAATATGTTTCATCAATTTCATATGAATCAATCAATATAATTTAGTTACTACATAAAATAACACATAAAACTCATTCTTTAGACTTGGGATGTAGAGTACTTACTTGAATGTTGGATTAGCAATCATGAAACCCTGGATCGGGTCCCTAGCATGGCATACACAACCAGGCATGGGGCTACACATTAGTAGTGCCAAAGTAGAAGGAGGACCAGGAGTTCAAGATTATCCTTAGCTACATTGAAAGCTTGAAGTCAACCTTGATTATGTAAGAGTTTGTCTTAACAAAAAGAGGCTAGAGAGATGGCTCAGCAGTTAAGAGCACTTGTAGCTCTGGTTGAAGACTCAGGTTCATTTCCTACCACCCACATGGTGGCTTGTGACAGTTGGTAACTCAAGTTCTTCTGGCCTCCACGAGAACCAGGCAAACATACACAGTGCACATCTGTACACAGAGACAGAACTCTTGTAGTTGGAATACCTTCTCCCAAGAAAAAGCACCTAGGAATAAAACTTACTAAGTAATTGAAAATTTTTGACAAAAGAACTTTAAGACACAGAGAAAAGAAACTAAAGACAATGTCATATGATATTGAGACTTCCCATCCTCTCAGATTGACAGATTTCACATCGTAAAAAATGGTCAATACCACCAAAAGAGATCTACAGATCCACCCATCTTCCCATCTGAATGTCAATGACATTCTTCACAGAACTAGAAGAGAAGAAATCCAAAAATAGATTTGGAAACACAAAAGACCACACAAAGCAAAAACCTAGGTGGAAAAAACCAAACTCAACCAAACGTTGGTAGAGGTAGCACAGGACTCAACCAAACGTTAGTAGAGGCAGCACAGAACTCGATCTCAGGTTATACTCCAGTGATTGCAATACAACCAGCACGGTACTGGTATAAAGCCACTTGGAGCAGAGCAGAGAACCCAGAAATAAATCCACACAGCTATGGCCACCTGACACCTAACAAAGTAATCAAAACTACACAGTGGGAAGAAGACAGACCACTCAGCAGTGGAGCTGGCAGAGGAAGGAGGTTAGAATCACATCTCTCACTCTGCACAAAGTCAATACAAAATGGATTAAACGCTTTAATTTAGACTCCGAAATGCTGAAACTGCCTGAGAAAAAGAACAAGAAATGCAGTTCCAGTTATGGTATAGGTATGAATGGGGCTTCATTAGTCCAGGAAATGGCCCCAAGAATAATCAGCAAACAGGACTACTGGAGTTGAGAGTTTCTGCAGAGTAAAGGGAACTATCAGCACAGCAAACAGCCTACAGGATGAAAGTTTTTGTGGACTACATCTCAATCAGAGCTTGATAGCTAGGAAATCCAAGCCATTAAATAAATAAATGGGCTATGAAACGGACAGTCCTCAAAAGGAATAATCACAATGGCATAATATATAACCTTAAAATGTTCACCATGCTCAGTCATGGGTGTGTGTGTGTCGGGGGGGGGGTGTTCATTACAACTACCTTGTAATTCAATCTCCCCTGGTCAGAATGGCTGTGAGCAAGAAAACAAATGGCTACAAGTGCTGACGAGCCTGCGGTGAGAGACGAACTCTTGTCTACTGATAAAGGGAGTGTAAGCCAGTGTGGCCAGTATGGAGGATCCTCAAAACCTTAAAAATGGCGAGAGGTGGAGAGATAGCTCACTGGTTAAGAGCACCTGTTGCTTTGCAGAAGACCCAGGTTCAGTGCCTGGCCCCCACAGGGTGATGTATACCCACTCACAACTCCAGTTCCAGGAATCTAATGTCCTCTTCTAACCTTTCCGAGCACCAGACCCTCAAATGGACACATACATACCAGCAGGTAAAACAGAAACAACAAAACAAAGCAAAACCCCCCAAAAACCCCTACTCATTCACACAAGATAAACTAAATAAACCCAAACCCCTTGTTAATTAAAACAAAACCAAACCATAGGATGCAGCTATATCACTTCTAGGCATATACCCAAATGACTGTATATCCTATCACAGAGAGAATTAGACATCACATGTTTGTTGTTAAATTATTCAAATAGCCCAGAACTAGTCTAGATGCACATTAATAAAAAGATGGATAATACCAATGTGAATATATATAATATGTATAATTATATGTGTATGCAATGTGTATCAATGTGTATCGACACACATATATGTGTCTATATACATACACATATATATTTATAAGTATGTATATGATGCATATATATCTCTATATCTCTATATCTCTATCTTTGTATACAAAATTTTGTTCAGCTGTGAATAAAAATGAAATCATGAAATTTACAGGAACGTGGGGGTCCAAACAGAATTATAGTGTTTCAAACTAAGAAAGGCCTAATATAGAATAAAAAAGTAAAAATAAGTCACATGTTCTTTTTCATATGTGGGTCCTAACTTTTAATGTTTGTATGTATATATCCTGAGCAAAAGTGAGTAAAGACTATGAAACTAGGCAGAAGACCATGAGTGGAAATGAGATGTGTTTTAGAAAGGGGGAGGGTAACAAAAGGTCGCACGTGCCATGTAGGGAAAGGAGGGTTGGGAGGTAGACGTGCACAAGGAAGAGAAAAGGGAGGAAAGAGAAACGACAAAAACAAATTTTGTTTAAAATATTCCACAAGGAAACTTAATTCTTTGTATGCTAATGATAATTTTAAAAAGAGAGCTCCAATTCGGTAGTCATGCAGATGACCCTGGTAAACGTAAATGGGTCACCAAACAAACCCAAAAGTTGTGAATCTGAGAAAGGGCCTGGTATGGGGTTAGTGATAGAGATGGGGAAAGAGATGAGAGCTAGTAAGAGGAGAAAGCCATCAGAGGGCGTTACATAGACATGGGAAACTGCTGAAGACCAAACCTAATAATAAAAAACAAAATGAGCGAATAAAAACATTTATCATTACATCTCAAGTATGCATCTCTTAATATCTTAAACGAAGTCAAAGAAAATGTCAGAACGGAAAAGCAAACAAGCAAACAAAAAAATGTGTATGTTAGCTTAGTGAGTTTCCTCCTAAATCCTAGGTGACTTAGCATTCCATGTTTGACTATTTTCATTCTTTCCAGTATTTGTTGACAAGGACAAATGAGCACAGTTTGGGGTTATTCTGAGATTTATTATGCTTCTTAACGTATCTCTTTATCTTCTTAATTATACAACATTTGTTATGTCTGAGACCTATTCATTCCTAATGATTCATTTGAAACTAGGAAATCTCTCTCCCTTTGCCAAAAAGTTTACTCTTACTAATTTAGAGGCGGTCTGGCTCCAATTAGATGTCATATATAATTTAGAAAGCTATTTTAATGATAATCACCCCCAAATGAGTTTCTAGTATAATACCAGAAATAACACACTGCACCCCAGGCACCTCTGCTATTCCCAAGTTGGAAGCTTGGAAGCAGAGAAAGCTTTTGGTTATTTGATCCCACCCCATGTTCTTCCCCACCCCCCTAAACACCCCATGTTCTTACAGAGAAGGCTTAGCATTGTCCTTGTATTTGTGTGGGCCCCAGATAGCAAAATGAGAAAGTAAGTGATCTTCCTTCTACTTGTTAAATAGAATTAATCTGGGACCTACCTCTGCCCTGGAACAGAGTAGATAATAAATATTTACTGAGTTGAAAGAATGAGAAAATAGCTACTCTAAGTTCTTTTCTTTCCTAAAGCTGATTAGAGCTTTCAATGTCCCTTGCTAAGTTTGCACTCTTAAAAACATTGTCAGACCTAAAAAGTGTAATTAATTAGAGAAAAATAGCTAATTTTTGAGTATTTAAAACCACTATCAGATTTTATGTTTTTTTTTTTGTTAAAAATGTGTATTAATCAGATCAAATATGTAAGTTGCTCTAAATCTGACTTAAGGGAAAAACACCTTCCAAGTTTTATCAAGCTCTTCAGAGACAATTTTAATTGAAATTTCTGGTCATATTATTAAAATTGACAGTTTTTACAGATCATATTTGCATAAGAACTATCATATAAAAATGTGATAATAATGAAATAAAAATGCCAAACACATACCAGGTCCTCAAATGTTCTATGTGAATTCAGGCTGGGGAGATGGCTTCACTGGTTAAGCGCCTGCTGAGGAAGGGCAAGGATCTGATCTATATCTCTACCACCCACACAGAAGTAAGGTAGAGTGGCATGCATCTGCACCCTCGGTTCTAAAAAGGCAGAGATACCAAAGTCCTGGGGCTCATCGGCTCCCAGCCTAACAAAGCCAATTCGAGATCCCATCTCAAAACATAAATTGGAGAGCTATTGAGGAAACAACCATATGTCGACCTTCAGGTTTGACATAAGTACATGACCTGCATGTACACGCCCATACAAACATGCATATGTGACACATATAGTACTATAGCAATTAGAGTTATGGATACAGGCAGAACACCACTTGTTTGAACTTTAGCATCTTTTCACATTTATTAATGGTGTTTATTTCTTTCTCTAGTCTTTCTTATTAAGACTGGGGTCTTCATCATTTCAATTGACTTGTGAGAGTCCATCTTTGTCCTAAGATTTTTACAGTTTTACATTTGTATTTGTGCTTGTTTGTGTATAACCAAAGTATCATTCTCTTATGTGTATTTTATAAAGTAGTATGGTTTTTACAATTTAATTGTTTTTTGTGTATGTGTTGCATTCATGTATATGTGTGTGTGTGTTGTGTGTGGTGTGTATGTCTCTGTGTGTATGTGTCTGTGTGTGTATGTGTGTGAGAGAGTCTGTGTATGTCTGTCTCTTTGTGTATATATTTGTGTGTGTCTGGGTGGGTCTATGTATGTGTATATATTTTTGTGTGTTTATGTGTGTACATCTCTGTGGGGGGGTGAGTCAGTGTATGTCTATGTGTCTCTGTATGTCTCTCTGTGTCTATGTGTGTTTAGGTGTGTGTGTGTGTGTGTGTGTGTGTGTGTGTGTGTCTGTGTGTGAGAGAGTCTGTGTATGTCTGTCTCTGTGTGTATATATTTGTGTGTGTCTGGGTGGGTCTATGTGTGTGTATATGTGTTTGTGTGTTTATGTGTATACGTTTCTGTGGGGGGCAAGTCAGTGTGTGTCTATGTGTCTCTGTATGTGTCTCTCTGTGCCTATGTGTGTTTGTGTGTGTGTGCATGTATCTTTGTGTGTATGTCTATGTGGAGGCTAGAAGTCAACATAAAGTGCCTTCCTCTATTTCCCTCCACCTTAGTGTTTGAGGCAAGGTCTTTCTTTGAATCTGGAGCTCAGCAATCAATTAGCTTCAGGGATCTTCCTGTCTCCTCCTCCCCAGTTTTGGCTGTGCATGTGTTCATCGGCATCTAGCTTTTTATGTGGACATTGGCTATTTAATTCCAGGTATTCGTGCTTGCATAGCAAGTTTACTGACTGAGCCATCCCCCTCCACCCCACCCTCCCAGCCTCCTGGTTGATTTTTTTTTATATCACATCTTTGCCCCATCTTATATTACTTTCAAAATGGTAATCCAGGTGCCCCAAAGCCTTTTATTTGACCCCACCCCATGACTGGTAACCACAGCTGCACAGAAGTCACCCATAAACTTGTCATTATTTTTGAGTTCTTTCCATTAAGCTCTCAGTTGGTGAAAACCACAATTATAGTTGGTCAGTCCACACTTGTTTTCTTTCCCAGAATTTTCTTTGCTATTCTCAAATGTTTATTTCTCAGATAAACTTTAGTCCTTTTGCAAGTTCTCTTGAACATCCGATGTTGATTAGCATTGTATGGGCACTCAACCCCAGGTCTGACATATAGAAAACTTCTATAGGTATGAAATATTATTGAAATTTTAGTAATGGTTTTGGTTATTACATCAACTGTGTTGAAGTACCATCAAAATACTTTGAGAGTATGAAGAACATTGATAATTATTTGCAGCACTGAGCCTTCCTCTCAAGATAAAGTTTGGAACTTTGCAGAAATCTACCCCAGTGTTTGAAATTTTGTCATGTGCTCAATGATGTTCTCATTTACAGTGGCCATCATACACTTTCCTTACCCTCCCCAAAGCTCCATTCTCCAAAGTCTATACTGTGTCTTAGGGTTTTACTACTGTGAAGAGATACCATGGCCAAGGCAACTCTTACAAAGGCCATTTAGTTGGGGCTGGCTTACAGGTTCAGAAATTCAGTCCATTATCACCAAGGGAGCATGGCAACATCCAGGAAGGCATGGTGCAGGAGAAGCTGAGAGTTCTACATCAGTTCCAAAGGCAAACAGGAGAAGACTGGCTTCCAGGCAGCTAGGATGAGGGTCAGACACAACTACTCCAACAAGGCCACACCTCCAAATAGTGCCATTCTGGGACCAAACATATTCAGACCACCACACGGTGGAAAAAAATAGATAAACCTTTATACTCTTCCAACCAAATTGGCAAACCTGTATCCATTTGCACCCTAATCCCCCTCTATACCTTCTTTACATATGATAGCCATGTTGCTGAGTCCAGTAGTTAATTACAGACTTCATCTCAGAGATGATGATTAAACAGGGCTTAATATTTCCTGTATAAAATACTCTTTCCCTTGGCTATTTCCTTCCCAATCTCCTTTCCAGTTCCTTCTCCTCTCTTTGACCTTTACGTGTTCAGGATCATCAAGACTTTCCTCTGGGCCATTTGGTTTCTTTTTCTGTTCATGTTTTGTTCTTGAGTACCACCTCCTCAACTGTAAATACAGCCTGGATACCAAAGTCCAGAGGCTTTGTCAGTGGTTCAGGGCTCTTTCTCTGTGTTCCATTTCGACATACATCCTTGGTCATATGGAAGATTGACAGGTGGTTCTGGAGGAATGATTTGGCAGTGATTGATACTGAACACTGTCAATTATAGTCATTTTATCATAACAGTGTTAAGACGCCACTTTCTAATCTCAGTGGCACCCTTTGTAAATTTGAAACAGAATAGGCCATTAATTGCACCTCAGATCTTTCTTATTTACCCTACCTTGAACTTAGGAACATTGTTTCTCCATCAGCTTGTGCCCATGCCCAAATCTGGATGTAGCATTTTCTACTTCACATGATCTCACATTAGACCATGGTCCAATGCATCCAGTATATCATGAATGCGTTCATTTATTCTCCATACTGCTGCCCCGCCCAATTCCCAGACCCCATCACAGAGGTTTCTCTTCTTTGGTATCCTTTCCAAGTAAGTCCTCCACTTCAAGGAAAAGAACAGTCTAAAATACAATTTGATACTGTCACCTTCTTTAAGTTAATCATTAGAAAGTGGTTGCTTAACCCTGTCATGATAAAATGACTATAACTCACAGTGCCCAGTATCAATCATTACAAAACTATTTCCCCAGTACCACCTGTCAGCATCCCATAAGACTACCCCTGCCTGTGCCCAAACATGACTCCTTTTACAGTGAGCATATTCTATCTCCCATCTTGTTTTTCATTTGATTGAGTCTGATTCATTGACTCTAAATACTTTATCCCCAAGGAAGCCTTTCTTGAGTCTTGAGTGTAGATTAGACTCGTATGTTACATGCACTATGGTACCCAGTGGTTTTCCTCCAACTATATTGTTGGTGTCATATAGTGTTTGTGTAGATTTATTCATATTATATGTATGTTGCTAGACTGCAATTCTACATGATGACAGTGACTATACAATTTTTAGGCATTTTTATTCACCACAAAGTCACATGCAATTACAAGACATAGCACAAAGACATCCTGTTTGTCTTTGCCATGTTGCCCCCAATGGCTGCCACGTCAGTGCTGTGTCAGAGCCAAGACATCAGTACAGAATGTAACACTTTCTCAGGCTTCACTAGGTTCACGTTTGCATTCATGCTTTGTGCTGTGAGATTTTACCATGTGGATTTGTGTGACCTGACCATAGTTTGAGATAGACCCTTCACAAGGTGCTGCCCTCTTATATCCAGCCATGGTCAACTCTACAAGTTTTCAAGTCAATATGCCAGTTGTTAGGTTTCAAACATGGGACAAACGGCTGGGGTGTCCATTTAATGCATCGAAGTGGGTGCTGACCACTGGGTTCTCCAGGCAGTTCCTGTGTCTCTATCTGTGACGAGGGTTCTCTCGGCTGATGTATCCTGCTCCTTATCCTGAACCTCCCAGCCCAGGTGACTGGGCTGCTCTTCTCTATATAATCCAACCATTTTACTTTCTCTCTTTCTTTGTACCTTTGTGCTTCCTGGCTGCTGGACCTGGTTCCTCTCTCCCCCTCCCCCTCTCATGGCCCAGCTCAGTCGGATCATGCTCGCTTTGGACTCTCCCAGATGTTCCTGCCTCTGCCCATAGATCTGTTATCAACTTCCTCCTCTACTGTACCTAGGAGCGGCCATGTCCTTTCCTTTCCTTTTCCTTTTTCATATTTTATTCATCTATAATTTACACTGGAACGTAAACTGCAGTGTTTAGAGAATATGTGTTGTACAAGCAAAATATTATATGAAAATTAATGTTTATCAAGAATACATTATTTAGAAATACGTACATAGATGATAACATATAAAGATAAATTACACATATCAATAGCATCAGACTTTACGAATAATGAAAAAAATCACATTTTTTATATTAGAAATATTTAAGTAAATTGTGGCTAAACTTTGTAAAATACGTCAAGGAATCCTGTTGTAATTTTATGTATTTATATTTACCTGCTGTGATTTGTGTAAGTGTGTGTGTGTGTGTGTGTGTGCGTGCGTGCGTGTGTGTGTGTGTGTGTGTGTATGTGACACATGTGTGCACACACGTCATAGCACATGTAGATATCAGAAGACAGATCACAGGAGCCATATTCTCCTTCTACCATGAGGGTTCCTGGGTTAGAACTCGGGTCATCATATTTGGTGGCAAAGTGCCTTCACTTACTGAGACGTCACACCAACCCTCAGAAATCTTTAGATACAAAAGCAAAATAACCTCAAATGATCATATATAGAAATGGGTTGAACATGTAGATACCTGTTTTCAAGAACATTTATTTCTTTTTACATCTTGTGATACCTCAACTACTTTGCAAATCTGCTTTTCCTATTCCTCCAACACTGTACCCGAGAGCCCGAGGAGAAAGGAGCGCTGCCTGTCACCCATTTCCCACATGTATTTTAAGGTCTTGCCTACTACGTTGAAAGACGTTAAAAAACTCTGGTGAGAGACTATATAAATCTTTATATGAAAGCTATTTTAAAAGACCAATCCTAACTTAATCTGATGAGACATCGCCTAAAATTCTCAGTGTATCATGGAGAGAGGTTTATACACAGAGAGTAGCTCATTCGCTTGTCAAAATACAATGCTTTAATGATAGGGAAAGAATTTTTTGAGAACTTTTTAAATGTATGAATCAAGGTATAAATAAAAGTAGGTGAAGTGAGAAGAGACAAATAATGGAGAATTATTTTACCAGGTGGTAGTGTGAGATTCTAATATAAAGGTTTCTATGGTAGCACCGCGCTGGCAAATCTGAGGCCAACAGCAAATGCCTTCCCCTCCACGCATCAGACCTCAGGGAGGCCATGTGACGTCTCTGAGTTTTAGTTTGCCCACCTGGAAACCAACCTCTGCTCAGCACACTGAGCTCCTACCAAAGGTAAAGTGAGATAATACATTAGATTATCAAGAGTCATAGACCTACTGGACTCGAGGCAGTTTCTATAAATAAATAGACGGAATTTAACAGTGAAGCAGAGAGCTGAGTTGTCACCTGTGTCCTCCTAAGCTCTGTTCACCCGACTGGTTTATTCAGAAGCAGGAGGTATTTAGGTCATGACTCTGAACACACTCTAGACATCTAGCCTGGAAAGTTCTGTTGCTGTGACGTCACCAGGCCAATCGGTCTTTAGCAGAAGGCCTCACTGAGACATCTTCATGCTCATCAGGATGGGTGAGATAGTCCCTGCCCTCCTCTTACCCTGAGATACTGATTGCCGTGCCTGTGGAGAGCCAGTCCCCAGGTGTCAGGCTCACTGACTTCTCTGTATTGTCCCTGATACTGTAGAACAGTAATGTGACTAAGACTTTCTACCCAGCCCTCAGTAAGCGTGACCAACCACCTCCTTAATGTGTCTGCCTTGGCTGATCTTGTTACTGTATTTCAACCCATCTCTTGGTCTTGATTTGCCCCAGTCAGTCCCTCCCAAAGCACTTTCCTCTCTACCTGTGGTTAGGACTTGCGCAAGGCTTGGAGCGGTCTATGAAAGGCAGGGTTTCAGGTAGTCACTCTGTCATGGACTCCTCTTTACCCCTGAGGCAGACCTGTCTGTTTCTGACTCTGTGGTGCCTTTCCTTATCTCTGGACTTCTCTGAAGCTCAACAGGGAAGACATTTACAAACTTGTCTGGGAATGAACCACACTCAAGTCTCTGCCAAGCCAAATCATTATTTAATCATGTTAGTGGATGTAGAGGAAAAGAGAAAAAAGCCACTTAAGTATGGACCATAATAGTCCCTGACTTCACTCCTATTTGTGAGAAATAATCACTCTTTCTAGTGACACATACAGGAAGTCAGAGGAGCACCATTTACTGCTCCTGCTCTCAGGGTGTCCCTCACTGTCATGAATAGAGTTCCATCTATCATCCGAAAAATGCATTTCATTGACGTATTGCTTATAAATTCATGCGGGAAAAGGCCTCTTCTGACATCCATGTGTGATATATGAGCATACATAATTTAATACAGCCTTAGTTATAATATGCTGTACCCCATAACTTATTTGTGTTTTTGTCCTGACTACACTTTCTTTGCAATGTTCATAATGCCTCAAGATGTACAGCTTTTTTTTTTAAAAAAAATTGTTATTCTACATTTCATTTTGAGGTGAAAATTTGTAAGCTGGAGAAACATTTTTTGGGGGGTCTATTTCTTATGTAAATAGTGCTTACTCTCTTTAGAAATGCTAATCACCCTTTGAAAGATTGATTTTAAATATGTGAAAAAAGTGGTTTTTATTGTCAAAATGATGAGACAATCATTAATTTGTGTATCTGAATTTTGAGGTTGTACTATTAATACACAATTCCTGTCATTACTAAGCACTCCATTGAGCCTATCTCAATTACCTTCAGATGCAGCTAGCAGAGCAGATGACATTACTTTACATATTGTAATATATGATACATCTGAGACAACAAGTGAAATAATTTTCTTAAAGTTCTAAAACTAACTGGGGACTGAGTTGGGATTCAGGAATATGAATGGAACCTCTTACCCCTCCGCCCCCTTTATCTTTTACTTTTTGTAAAGACAGTGTCTAACTGTGTGGGCTTCATAGTCTCTGTGGAGCCTAAACTGGCGTTGAACTAGCAATAATCCTCCTGCATCAGCCTATCAGCCTATTGAGTACTGGAATTATAGACTTGCCCAGTTGTCATGTTCCCTTCGCACAAGGGGTTTCCCTGTTACAGGATGTGGTGGGCAATTATTTTACTAAGTTTGTATAACTAACAATTTAGTTAATTAAACAGATATGGGTGATATCAATTTTATATTAAATGTACATCTCTATGAATGATAGTAATTAAGTTTTTTAAATATCAAACCCGTTCATTTTAGTCTTTGTAGGTCCCTTCACTTCAAGCCCCAGGAGTTCAGTAATACTATGGTTATCTAATACAATCCTGCAGGGTCCCACATGGTTAGCACCCCTGGGTGGGCAGCCTATGAGCACTTTGCAGCTAGTTTTCTTGTAGAGTTTGCACTTCCCTGGAACTACTGTCTTATATATGGCGCTACAGAACTCTCTCTCCTCCATACTCCTCACCCTGCATTTGACCAAGTGGTGAAGCTGGTGGCAGGGCAGGTAGTCATTGGCTCTCTCTCCTTCTCTAGTTGCTCTGTCTACACCTGGAAATCCCCCCACTCCATTTACCTCACTAACCTTTCTTCCCTTCCCTAGGTGTTTAGGTCTCAGACACTAAAGCCTCAAAGTCTGGTGGTTGATAGTTCCATACGGTGCCTCAGTCTTTCCCTGAGGTAAGGAAGGCTGAGGTCAGCTGAACTTCTGAAATGGGACAGAATGTGTCTTGAAGCCCATGAGAGAATATTTAGCATTTCAATGCAATCAGGTCCACAAATATTTAGGAAGCATGAGAACTGCCTCAAAGTGTAACGGAAGATGTGGTAAACGGTGTCAAGCAAATAAAATTAATTATCCCTGTCTCCACAAGCACACGATTCGGTAGTTTAGTAGTAGTTGGGATAAAAGGGGAAACAATGGGGCCAGCCCTCTGTATCCACAGACTCCACAACTGGGAGTTCTGTGTCCATGGGTAGAAAATGTTCACACATAAGAGTGTCTGTTCTGTCTGCCTTCTGTTCTCTCTCGAAGCTCCACCTCTCCGATTTACTGTCACTCTGCCTATCTGTCTCCTGTGTATTGACTTCTTGCAGTGGTGTCTCATGTCCCTCTTGAGAATAAGTTTGGTTGAATCATTTGGGGGCCTAATAGTTGTATTTAGTCCTCTGTGATTCACCCATCTTGTGCCTGCAGTGTAGACAAACGTTAAGACAAGAGTCACTACTGAGATTTAAAATATTTTCTGGGTATCTCACAATCAATTTAAGTTTCATTTTTCTGGGGGAGGTCAGAGACCATATGATGAGGCCATGCAAGCAACCTGGTGGAGTGGCCACGTGGTAAGGACCTGAAGCTCGATGGAGACTCATCAGTATCTCACCAGCTGACAGAAGAGTGGTGACCAAATAAGAAGATACTTAGCCTCCAGTAAGCACTTAGGTGAAGAGTCAGCTTTAGTCAACATCTCGACTACAGCCTCTTGAGAGATCCTAACCAGAGGAACCCCTATCAGGCACGTCTGAATTCCTGACTCATAGAGCTCTGTATACAAAAATAATGTGTATTTATTTTAAGCCGCTAAGTTTGGATAACTTATTGTTTAGAAATAGGTCATTAGGGTGACATAACTAATTCTGAGACAGTGGGCTTTTTGTTTTACTTGGGCACAAGTGGCTTATCTTTGCCAGTGCCTATAGAATTGGTTATACATCTGCTGAGTGAGTAATAATTCAATAATCATTAAATATGGCTGTCTACTAAACAATCTAGGATCTTGAAGAAAGCTGAAGTTTTCCCTTTACTGAGGGCTTTTATTGATCCTCCTGAAAGGCTCATATTTTGATTATAGCCAGAGCCTGGAGGTGATTGGAAGGAAGAGGTGGGAACCCTATAGGCAATATGTGGTAAATGATATCAATGAAGCTCCCAGTGAGCCCCACCTTCCGCTGTTTGTGAAGTGCGTGACTCTCTCCCTCTAAGCAGAGATTTTTATCTGTCCACACACCTCTACTTCTAACTGGTAAATATGAAGAGGGAGAGGGAAAATACTTGCAAGAACTGGGTTGGAAGTGCCCATGGCTCCATCTTTGCTGTCCTCTCAAGCTGGACTTCTCTAAAGGAAGCTTGCTCAGTGGGAAACATCTCTGGCAAAACCTGCAAGTAACCAAGGTCCTCAGTCTAGCAACCCCTGAGGAGCTGAGAGTCTCGTCTGAGCAGTAAGCTCAGAAAACCTTCCTCTTCAGGTGAATTCCAGATGGTAGCTTTGTGGGATACCCTGTGCTAATGACTCAGCTGTGGTAACTTGTTATACCATAGAAACGAGATAAACTATTCTGGTTAACTTTCACGGTAACACACACACACACACACACACACACACACACAGACACACACAAACACATATACACACATATACACACACACACAAACACATCCACACACAGATACACACAGACATACACAAACACATCCACACACACATCCACACATCCACACAGACACATACACACACATGCACACACACAGACCCACACAGACAGACATACACACACAAAGGCACACACACACAGACACACACAGACACACATACACACACACACAAAGACACAGACACACACACAGACACACACAAACACATCCACACACAAACACATCCACACACAGATACACACAGACATACACAAACACATCCACACACACATCCACACATCCACACACACACATACACACACACACACACACAGACCCACACAGATAGACATACACACACAAAGGCACACACACACAGACCCACACAGACACACACACATCCACACATCCATACACACACATACACACACACAGACCCACACAGACAGACATACACACACAAAGGCACACACACACAGACACACACAGACACACACACAAAGACACACACACATACACACACAGAGACACACAGAGACACACAGAAACACAGACACACAGACACACACACACACACACACACACACACACACACGTAAACCCTGACATGGGTATGTCTCCTTTCAACCCGAACCACAGAAGTAGTAACTTGGTTTTATTTTCTTTTTTCACTATATGTTTAATAAGGGACCTATGGAAATAATTTTGAGATAACTAAAATGAAGAGAATTCTAACCTAGTCTAAGTTTCTTATAGTAGTTTTCAACTTCTACAGCAAAAGCAATCTTTCATTTCTTTATGGCTGCTTGCCTACCCCACAGATAGTTTGGACGTACTGTGTATCAGCAAGAACTTTTCTTTTTGGCGTTGACAAAGAGAGAACAGAGCACTATTTTCCAAATGGGATTCAGTCAAAAGGTGCAATGCTTCCTTTCCTTTCTAAAGACATCCTCACTTAGGAAACGTGCGTGAAAGAAACACAGTCACGTTAAGAAGACTTCGGGAGTGTAGACACAAAGAGAGAGTATTCAATGAAGCTGGAATTACTCTGTGAGGAAACCCAACAGGATGGACAGGAAGACCCAAAATGTTCTTGAAAACAGGGCAAGAGGATCTCCCAAAGCAGGGGGAAGAATTCAAGCTTTCCCACTTGGGTATTCACCAACTGGGATCAACGAGCTACCTGCTCAAGAAGGCGGCTGTGGCCATCAAGTCTGTCCTTGTCCCTTGCTCATGACAGTTAGATGTCTGTTTCTACTTGAACCACTGGTGTTCCACTCTTTGAAGCCAGCACTAAACTCTACATCTTATTTCTGCCAATTAGTGCAGCCTTAAATTAGGGGGAAGATTTCCTTCTGGACATCTTTGCTTACTTTAGAGCTGCTCCCTTGGCTTGGGACCACAGACGAGCAACTGATGATTTTCAAGAAAAATCCGCCAAACTCAAGTGTTCGTTTTTTTTGTTTGTTTGTTTGTTTGTTTTTTAAAGTTTCCTAAATGACTTTTTTTTTTTATTTCCAAAGTAATCGGCTTTAACTGGACTTTAAAACTTTTCTGAGGCCTCCGTGTGTACTCAGATTGACAAAAGGAGCAGGGAGAGCTTGACACAGGAGCGCATGAACAATCGTTTCCAAGAACGGTTAGGGGAGGAGGAAGTATATCCTATGGGTCTGATGCTGCTTACAACAGAAAGGGTTAGGCTGGGGTTATGGTTACCATCCTGCCCGGAACAGAAAGCTATTTGTGGGCGGGCTGTTTGTAACATATCATCTTCCCTGCCTACCTGAGCGCTAATGATTTGCATCAGCGACCAAATTCTACTACACACACCCAAACTCAGCGATTCTCTGCCCTTTCTTCTCTTCCTTGCCTCCAACACTCCGAAGCCAGGACGCAAGGCTTCTAGACACCGCCAGATGAGTCAAGGTACTGCGGCCCAGACAAAGTAAGCACTAGCTTTGTCACCACATAGACACGAAGGCATCCGAGAAACCACAGGCCTCTGGCTCCCCTGCCCCTGCCTTCTTAATCAAACTGATGTAGAGGGTGTGTAGAGAGATCGTTCAGGGCGCACAAGAGCAGGCTGTTCAAACGCCTTGGAACAGTTGGCCTGCAGAAAGGCCCAGTGAGCTGTGATTCACTGCGGAAGAGGAAGGGTCTGAGGGCAGCCAATCAAAGCCTGACCCAAGAAGAGCGGCTTGGCTCTTACAGGAAGCAGCCTAATTATGTTACTGTAATCCCCGGGTTTGCATTTTTCAGCCACCTCACAGACTTCAATGATTATGTAATTACGGAAAACTTCACAACAAACACGGAGCTTCCTTCTGGAGGCCACATTGGAGACTGAAATGTGCATTAGAGCGTGGGAGGGACGCGCACAGCTCACAAAGGGGAGAGCAAAGAGATTTATTGAACTTAAAAGGCCCCATTTTAAAAGGGCCTCTACCAGACCTCCCTTTTCGTGTGCACATTTTTTGCACCTGCAACTGTTTGTGGGCTCGAAAGCAATAGCCCTCCCCCCCTTCTCCCAAGAGACCACACTTTAATGCCTTGGCCCCAAATGTGTCATTTTCCTGCCAGGGGTGTGTGTGGGGGGGGGGAGAAATCAAAAGAAACCAAGTTTTTAGAACTTTGCTGTAAAGAAAATAATAGTTCTGAGAAGGATTGGAGCCACATTTTCAGGTTAGACACAGTTGTTAGAGAGATGTCAGAAGAGAAAACATCCCTCTTCACTTTCCTTCCCGACTTTAAGTCCTGTGTTTCCACGGGTTCTGGGTGACATCTGTAGCCTTCATTTTAGTGTGGGCTGCAAGCAGGCTTTCGACTCTAAAGCCTGTAACTGAACTCAGACCACAATGTTCAAAGTCAAGATGGCAGATGGACCTTTCTGATTCTTCCCAGAGAAGATGCCATATAAATTATTTCCATTAAAACAAACCTTTGATACCGTAAGTGAATTGCGGAATTTTGATAATGGCGCTCACGAATGAAGTGCTGACAACTGGTCTTGCTTTGGATGGTGTTTGTGGGTAGGCCCGGGTGAGAGCAGGGATCAAAACTCAGTTTGGGCCATTGATCCACTTCCTCCCTCCCCCACCGCCCACCTCATATATTGAGATGAAAGTTAGAGCACAAAGCTTCGCTTGAATCATTATGAACTGTTGTAGTCAAAGAGGCATCTGTGAACTTTTATAAGATTGGCCAAGATTTGCCCAATTATTTCCCCATTCTCTGTACAGAGAGTAGAGAGTTCCAGATCCAGGGTCACAGATGAAACAAGAATCCTCATGTTCCTATGAGCTAGGATGCACTACCAAATAAAATTACAACAGAGCCCCTCCATGTATAGAACAGCAAAAGCATGCACTTGATCCAATCGGTGAGAGGAACAGGTGTAGACCAGGTATATCTAGCTTGCTTTGGTTTAGGCATGGGAGATACTGAAGATCCTCTTCCCTACGGACTGAATCTTCAACATCGAAGACGTAGGTTCCTCATACACCTTGTGAAGTGCTAGCGAGTCTCGAGGTCGGATGGCTGGAGGCTCTTAGGAATCGGATCCATTCATCTCGATGGGGAGAAATAAACTACAGTCTCCGAGGAAGTGATCCTTTTCTTCTCATTACGTGGTTCAATCCAGTTTTAAGACAGGTAGGATTAGTTACCGTGGAACAAACCAGAGACACTCTTTAGTTCAGATTCTTGTGGGGAGAATGAAGGAGGACAGATGAAGAAGTGGGTGGGACCATGTGCGGGGAGAAACAGGAAGGCTCGGGTAACATACGGACTTTATGGGATTAGAGAGAAGAAGAACTTTATGGGTGAGAGAAGAAGAGAGCATAGAGCCTCGGGAGAGCATGGAACGGTATCAACTTGAGCATCTCAGTGGGGATTGAGGTCTGCCTTGAACATATGCCTGCCTGACCTATCTGGGGTCAAAAGGAAGAGTCAGGAAGCCTACCTTGTAAACACCATGGGGACATTAGGGTTAAAGAAAGCAAGGCCAGGGCTCCTGGTAGGCTTCCTCTTCACACAAGTAGGTTACCCAAGGAAATCTTTTAGGACTCTGCCCTTGAATAAAACACTTCTTCCTCCTGTGAGCTTACAACGGAGAAAAGGGCCTGTAGTGCCAGGGAAACGTTAGTGATTTCCAAAAATCATAGGAGCCAATCTGATGCAACTCACAACTGGGACTTTATCCTATTGGAGAGCTAGGGGTTGGGGTGGGGTGGGGTGGAAGGGGGCCCAGCACACCTCTGTCACATAGGTGGTTTTGGTGGTGGTGGTGGTGGTGGTGGTAGCCCAAATGTCTATTGGAGAAAGGCCCAAGGATCCTGAAACCTAAAGCCTTGTGGTGATGGGAGAAAAGGGAGGGAGGAAGGACACCAAGACAAAAAACAAAACAAAACAAAACAAACAAACAACAACAACAACAACAAAAAAAAAAACCACAAGCCGGCTTCTAAACCAGGTCAAACCATCTGCGGCAGTGAGATGACATCAGTCTGACGTCACATCCTGTCTCGCCCTCCTATCGCTCCTTTCCCAACGGGGCTATGGAGGAGCAGATACACTTTCCATGTGGGTAGAAAATGAAAAAACCAAGGCTCTATGTTTGTTTGTGAATTCAAGAATTCAAGAAGAGACCGTCTGTGGAGATGTTGCTATAGGTCCCCTAGGGTCACCAAAGGCTCAGCTTCCCAGCAGCAGCTGTAGGACTGTGGAATTGGGGCAGCTCGGGAACCTAAGTTCACTGAACGGCCATCTTCTAGGAGGGACGCCTTCGGGAAAGGCTCCTTAAACTACTGAAAAGCTGAAGTAGAAAAATCCAAATGATGCTTTGGTCAAAATTTGAATAATAAGGAAGAGAAGGGGGAGGGGAAGGGGAGAGAAAGAATAGAAAGAAAGAAAGAAAGAAAGAAAGAAAGGAAGGAAGGAAGGAAGGAAGACAGACTAGGCCTGTTCTTCCTCCCCTTGGTGAAGCTAAATTAACAGTTTCTGCGTCATCAGGAATCTAGGCTACATCTTCTTTCCCCATCTGTACTGTTTGTTCAAGTTAGGAGAGAAGAAACCCAAGCATAGAGCAAGCCTCCTCACAAAGAAAGAACAAGCCTCCTCAGGTGAGATGTGTTGGGATGCCTCTGGCTAGCTGTACTTAGAGCCTAGATGGTTCTAAAGGCAGACATCTTCGAATCTCCACTCTAGCTCCAAGGGTCTAAATCCCTCCAGAAGCTTCCTCCCAGTGGACCCACTGCTGCCCAGGACTCTGGATTTCCTCTTGACCTGAGAGGACAAATCTTCTAAGTTCACACTCCATTTTAGAAAACCTAAGTTTGAACTCAGATAAACTAACAGGCTGGTACCTACCATTAGTTTCCAAGTTGCTCCCCCAACAAAACCAGAGCCTAGCTCTAGTCTCTAGGCTGATCCCCAACAAGACAAGCGTTTCCAGGTTACACCTTCAATGTGTCTCCAGATTATTCCTCCAACAAACCTGCACCCCCAGGTTACAAACCCACCCCCTGCCTATTGACCAGCAATGCAGAGGGGAGCAGAAGTTAAGTTTATGATATGACTCCCAGCACCAGCCAGTTATGTTAAAGGCCCCAGTAGCTTTCCAATCAGATGCTTGCAACTCACTCCCCACTTGCTGCCTGGCTGGAAAAGGAATGACAGGAGAGCTAGATAGGATATGATGTCAGACTGATGTCTTCCTATTACCACAGATGGTTTGACCTGGTTTTGAAGTAGGTTGGGTTGGGTTTTTTTTTTTTTTTTTTTTTTGTTTTTTTGGTCTTGGGGTCCTTTTTCCCTCCCTTTCTCTCAGCACCACAAGGCTTTACATTTCAGGATTCCTTGGGCAGAGTCGCCCTTACCAGACCCACTGCTGCCTGACTGGGGAAGCTGAAGCTCCCAGCACTGGATGCTGGACCCCTGCTCCCAGGGGTTCTGAAGAACCTGGTTTTCAGGTATCTCAGTCATAACCCCAAGGCTACTAGCAACTTTCTACTTGACCTACCTTTCAGGTTATCTGTCTGCAACTGGGAAATCCCACTAGCTACTTCCTGCAGACGAACTTTCTGCTTGGTGTGTGTGTGTGTGTGTGTGTGTGTGTGTGTGTGTGTGTGTGTGTGTGTGAGAGAGAGAGAGAGAGAGAGAGAGAGAGAGAGAGAGAGAGAGACTGACAGAGTCTGACAACCTCTTTCTGATGAGCATTTAGGAGAAATACCCAAGGTGCTTTGCTGAGAGATGCTCTTACCCGCCCTGCCCTAACCTGGGCCCCGCCTGTCCCACATGTGTTTCAGTATTATTGGTGAATTATAAGTATTAGAGATTTCTCCTTTGCTAGGATCAAGCTGATCCTAGCAAATATTGCCAGTATTTACATGTAAGCAAAACTGAACCATTATGAGTTTGTGGTTCAGGTTTTGCTGGTATGTCCAGAGTGTTTATTAAGTGACCAATGTATCCAGAGAAAGCCTGGTACGAGATGTCATTAGGAAATTATAAAACAACAATAACATCAGCCAGTAGGGGTTCGGGAGCTGCTGCAGGGTTTCAAGCCCTGGGGAGTGGAAGAAGTTGCATAGATTTAGGACATTAAATACAACATTTGTATGACAAAAGTTCTCAAATCTTTTTTTTTGCTTTATATTAAAAAGATTGTATTAATAATGTATTAACTTACCATTGCATTTTAGGGTGTAAAAGTGACAAAACTGCTCTTCTCATTTAAGTACATACATGTCAGTATAAGGGGGGGATGAATTAAAACTTGATATTTACTTCTCACCAAAATTAACTTGTTAAAAAAATTAGTATCCTAAATAAATGTTATTCTAAAATATGTTTCTCTGACACATTAATCAAAATAAATATACTTGAAAGGGCCACATTCTTTTAGTTTGTCATCTTGAGTTTTGCCAATGAGGAAAGATATTAATAAAATAAATGTGGAGAGACTATAAAGGGATAACCTAAAGCCTTTGTTCTGAAGGTCATGTGACAGCAAGAGCCCGGCGCAAATGGATCTGCAGAGCCTTGGTCAGACAACAGCATAAAAGCAAGCTCTGGAGATTGCTGGGAAGAACGGAGCATTGAACCTCGCGAATGTCAGGTCTGGAAAATGAGCCCTTTTAAACACAGCAATTTGGGGGGGGGAGTTCAAACTGGCCTCTTTGAGCTATTCACATTATGATGGTTTTATGTTTGCCATGTGTCAAGGCCTGGCAGACTGCTAAAGAAACACGTTTCTTCAGCCAACAGGAGGGACCCAGCAGCCCATCCCCATCTTGAAATTCTAGTCTGAAGCAGGAAGAGCCCACATCTGATAGAGCACACGAGGCAAACTGCATCTTAAAGTACACCTAAAATGAATCCAGTCACAACAGTGACCCCTCCTTTTGATACATAAACTTACAGACACTGGGTTTTACCAGATACTAGGTCCTCCTGACTGCACAGTTCCTCTGGGAGGACTGACTGGCTGCCTTCATGCATGCAAGTAATTCCAAGTCCCCATTGTCTAGTACTTTGTCTTGGACTGGGCACTGCTCTCTGTCTCCCCAGCCATCTATCTCCCAGATGTCCCTTTGACAGTCAATAATTACAGTTCTCAGAGTCATGGAGGCAAGCAGGTACTCTCTCACCTGAATGTCCCAAGGAGGCTGCAAGTCATTGTGTTATTCTCACGAGTGAAGTTGAATCTGAAGTTTCACTAGATCAACTCGTCAGGAAGTGTTGAGGCTAGGACCCAGGCTTAAGTCGGCCATATTCTAGATAGACGGTGGGCCTAATGGCAGTGAGAAAACGTCATTGCAGTCACGTGGCCATCTGCAGTGCCTCTGTCTCCTACCCGTGGTAGACAAATGTAGTCTAGGTCTTTCTCATTGCATATTCCAAAATATGGTGGGCTGCTAGTTTTTCAGCACACCTTAGAAGTATGCTTTGATTTTGTTGGTCAACGATATACCACCGGTTTCAACACTACAAAGACAGTCACATTTTAGGTGATGTGTAAGAACCTTACGAGCATTCAGGGAGACACAATTCAAGGTCCCCAACCATCTCTGTGTCTTCAGCTCACAGTAGCCCTTCCTCCAAAGCAGACATCATAAAAGGAAAAGGACGGCACATTCTGAGCGGAAGTAAGCTTTCCAGCATTGTTTACATGACACAGGAAAATGTGGTACTGTTGCAATTCCCTTCATCATTTCAGGATCTGAAGTGATTCAAAAAGAAAGACACTCCAAAGGAAGATGGACTTCCGAGGGATGTGACTCACAGGGAGGAATAAGAAAAAAAGGGGAGAGACCGTCAGATGGACAATGGGCTTTGATTTGAAGCACATGGTGCCTCATGGAGGAAGACATAGAGCTGCCGGTTAGGAAGTGAGCGAAGGGACTAGGAGAAGCTGTGCCTGGCAGGGGCTGGTGAGGGGGTGGCTGGGAGACAGCGGAGGACAGACACAATGCTGGAGACCTTTGTGTATGGAGGAGAGAAACAAATGTTCTGCTCTTAGCATCTTGAATAATGCTGCCTATTTATTAACTCTAATAAAAATAAGCTTTTCTTAATGCTTCCCTCCAAATGACCCAAAGAGCTTCAAACGCTTTCTGCTTATGGTGTCCATTAGCCAGGAGAAAAGCCAAGTCCCCTCTCTGATAGGCAAAAGGTAGCAGAAAGAATCTCCAGTTAGTACATTTTCAGGAAGACTCAAGAAGTATGTTTTTGGGGAAAAAAAAAAGATTCAAGAAGTTGTCTTTCAAAAGGAGATACCAAATGTCTATTCATTTTTTTTTAGCTAGAATATTACCAGAGTCTCAAGCTAGTATATTGCCCACTAACCCCTCCAATCCCCCCAAAAATCCAGGCAGGAGAGAGATACCTCCCCATCTGGTTCATTCCAATGTCTCCATAAAGACAAGGCTGCTCCAACATAGAATCCCTTGTTGCCACTTGTCTACCAAACTTTAAATAAAACTCTGAACTTGGCGTTCTATCTCCTTTGTCAGAAACCTGTCCTAACCAAGTAACTTAGAAAATGCCACCTGGCACTCCAGGTTTCACACCGTGTATGAGTTTATCCTGATGAAATCCTTGAGACTTTAAAAAAAAAAAAGAAAAAAAAAAAAACCTTGATGCTAAACTTAATTGCTACCCGTTCCCTAAGTCTTCGCAGCTTAGAACTTACTCTTAAGAGACCGCCCCTCTTGCCTTTTCTTTTTCTTTCTAAACCTAGTCCCCCAAAATTGTTCCAGTTTTCAGCCCTGAGTTTGACCCCCCGAACCCCAATCCTCAATGTTTTCAGATCTCTATTGTTGAGAACCCTACAGTGTACTTTTACAATTCTTTATTTTTCAAAAAACTTATTTATTGTTATTTCATGTGACTTGGTGTTTCAACTGTCTGTCTGTGTAAGTGTTGGAGCCTCTGGAACTTGAGTTACAGACAGTTGTGAGATGCTGCGTGGGTGGTGAGAAGTGAACCCGGGTCCTTTGGAAGAACAGCCAGTACTCTAACCACTGAGTCATCTCTGCCTTAAGTGAACTGCTCTTCTTAGGGATGACCTGTTATGTTGTGGTTATTTGAAGGCTTGAGGAACACAGTCAGCATATGAAGCAGTCAGTCACTTGACATAGGACCTTAAAACTCTCACAGGACAGTACTTCAAATTGCCAACCAGCCACTCTGAGCTCTTGTCCACACTTTCCTTTAATGCCATTTTCCTTTCTATCAGCTTTTCGTGTAACAGCCTAGGCCTGGGAGATAATGGAAGCAGGCAAGATCTAATTTGAGAAACTTTAGTCCTGATTTCCTTCACATTCTCTATGGTGTTTGCTTCATGAACGTGAGCAAGGGAACCAACTTCTTGTCTTCTATTTCTACCATGGGTAGTGAAATTGTATAGATTAAAAAGGGTATTTAAGTGGTCAGCACAAAGCAAGTGCTCAGAACCCAGATGTATTGGATTGGCCTGGAGGTGGTGGCACACACCTTTAATTTCAGCATTCAGGAGGTAGAGACGTGCAGGATCTCCGTTAATTCTGGTTCAGCCTGGTTTACACGGTGAGATCCAGGACTGCTAGGGCTACACAGAGATCCTGTCTTGAAAAACAAAACCCAAAAGACCAACAAAAGAGTGCTATACTGAAAACCAACGACAACAATTATAATTTAATCAAAGAAGAGGGCAAAAGAGGCGTTAGCTTTTGTGTGCCCGCAGGGAGCTGGCTCATGGTACTGGCCTCCTAGTTCAATAAGGGGAAACAATTTCTGTGCAAAATGACCCAGCAATAGAGTAGACACAGATCAGACAAACATGCAAAAGGCACCTAACCCAGCCTTCTGAAGGAGGAGAATTGGGAAATAGTCACCTCTGAAGTCTGTCTTTTGGGCAACAGCATTTCTGCCTGCTGTGTAAAGACCAAGTTGGTTATGTATGGACCAAGTTAGTCCATAGACATGGTGCTTTAACTTCATACTTCATTTTATTTACTTATTTTTAAAATTTCTTATTATTATTGTGGTGTGTGAACATGATATGTTTGGGGGTGGGATCACGTGTTCCACAGTGTGTGAACGTGTAGGGGTCAGAGGGCACTTGTGGAATTGGTTTTATCCATCCACCTTTGTGTGGTTTCCAGGAACTGAACTCAGTGATCAGCCCTGCGAGGCCAAGACCTTTGCTCACCTGCCCTGTGTCATGCTTTAGAGTAAATCACAGGGATTCTGCCCCGTTGGTTAGGTCACAAACTTTAAACATGAAGTGTGTCTGAGGAAATGTTCACATTTTTGCCCCAGGGTCCACAGGAAATGCATTTTTTGAAGACCTGGTGAGGGATGCAGGTGAGGGAGCTTTCTCTACACAACTGGAACAACACTGGGAGGTGGAATTTGGGTTTTAGTCTGGTTTTCTACTTTGTGTATCAATTACAGGGAAATCCCTAAACATTCACACTTCTTACAATTGGAGGCACCAAATGTCCAGAGTATTTGGTGTAAAATAAATGGTGCTCTTGGACACAGCTCAAAGTTTGAGGTGTTGTTGTTGTTGTTGCTCTTGTTGCTGTTGTTGCTCTTGTTGTTGTTCTTGTTGCTGTTGTTGCTCTTGTTGTTGCTGTTGTTGCTCTTGTTGTTGCTCTTGTTGTTGCTCTTGTTGGTCTTGTTGTTGGTCTTGTTGCTGTTCTTGGTCTTGTTGTTGCTCTTGTTGTTGCTGTTGTTGCTCTTGTTGTTGGTCTTGTTGTTGCTGTTCTTGGTCTTGTTGTTCTTGTTGCTGTTGTTGTCCTTGTTGCTGTTGTTGTTGTTGCTCTTGTTATTGCTGTTGTTGCTCTTGTTGTTGCTCTTGTTGTTGTTGTTGTTGCTCTTATTGTTGCTCTTGTTGCTCTTGTTGTTCTTGTTGCTGTTGTTGTTGTTGCTCTTGTTATTGCTGTTGTTGCTCTTATTGTTGTTCTTGTTGCTGTTGTTGCTCTTGTTGCTGTTCTTGTTGCTGTTGTTGCTGTTGTTGCTCTTGTTGTTGCTCTTGTTGCTCTTGTTGCTCTTGTTGTTGCTCTTGTTGCTCTTGTTGTTGTTGCTCTTGTTATTGCTGTTGTTGCTCTTATTGTTGTTCTTGTTGCTGTTGTTGCTCTTGTTGTTGCTGCTGTTGCTCTTGTTGTTGCTCTTGTTGTTGCTGTTGTTGCTCTTGTTGTTGCTGTTGTTGCTCTTGTTGCTGTTGTTGCTTTTGTTGTTGCTCTTGTTGTTGCTCTTGTTGTTGCTGCTGTTGTTGTTGTTGTTACAGGTGGATCAATGCTAATGCTATCGACCACTTTTACCTTAAGCCGACAATGAGTGTGATGACATCAGAGCCTTCTCTGTGTTCCTGGGACCCTTTTAACAACTCACTTCTCACCTTCATAAGCACTCCTTTTCCTCGCTCAAAGTCTGAAAATACTAGAATTAACTCTTCAAGTATTTCACTCCCTCAAATCCAACTTTGTGATAACCCAGTAGAACTTCCTACTGGTGAAGAGTCCTTCCCTGAAGACTTGTCCCGTGGATTAGTACTGTTTTATAGATGAGAAACAGGCTTTGGGTGAGACAATGACCTAAACATTCATAGCACCTTAGACTAAAGTCTGGGAATCCGGTCCACAGTGCCCACGGTATTTCAGACCGTGGCTTAGTCATCAGACATAAAGCATTTGAAGAATCCAACGTCATGTGAAAATGTTCTGTTAATAAGGATCGATCCCCAGGATAATGTTCTGTTAGTGGTGATCAATTCCTGGGATACAAAATGTAATGAACCCTGGTAAGGACAACAAACCACCCCTGAACAGCAGGAACGAGCGAGTGCTGGCAGTTGCCTCCCAGTGCCTTGAACATCCCATTCTGAGAACTGGAAACTCGCATCAGATGGCTGCTCTGGGGCTGGCTGTCCTTCAGTAGTATCTATGCAACTCAGATATTCTTGTGCAAACTCTATTTCTGAAAGTTATGAAGGGAATTTTTGTTGAGCAAAATGTTCTTGTAAAAGTTGTCTCCTATTAAACTGTAGACACAACTCCAAGGAATTTCTTACTAGAAAGCAGTGCATTACTCTAATATGACTCATGGGTTGGTTTCCCAGGCTCTTAGGACTGTTGTACTCACATGGGAAGTATGGTATTTCTTTACTGTATGTGGAGCTGAGATGCATGCCCACTGAGTAATCATCTAGGCCGGATTCAGAGTAAGTTTGTTGTGTGTAAAGGGGACCTAAGGAAACGTGGTGAAAGCAACCTCCAATACAACAAACAGCAAGGTAGGTAGAAAGCGTATACGGAAGACTGAGCATGGCGCCCTTATGCTACGCTATGTTCACTATCATCTGTCAGACACGTCTGCCTTCTCACCTTCTGATGGCATCATGTGGGACAAATTCCAACAGGGAAAGAGGGAGTCACTCAAGACTCAAGTCTTGTGAGATGGGATATATTTGTGTAGGAGAATGGAATAACTACCATAGAAGACGAGTTCCTAGATGCTTACAATCCTGTGATTGAAGTGATGACTACAGTCAAGGGATTAATATATTCCCGGTTTACACTCACCTTTCTGTGCCTGTAGTAAAAGTACCTAAAATCTACTCAGTGCATTTCAAGTTTAGAACACATTATTAGCTATCCTCCTCCTGCTGAACATTCACTGTGTGGCTCTCTGCCCTTAGACTGCCATCTCCCCATCCCATCTTGGAGCCTGCACTCCATACCACGGGTTCACTTCCTTCTTCTATGCCATTGACGTTTTGTCCACTTGTTTTATGATTTCATATCTACATGAGACGCTCTTTTAACTTTTCTATGCCTGGCCCATTTCACACAGCAAAAATGTTACTCCAGTTTTACACATGTTGGAGATTATAGGAACCTTATGGCAAGAATTTTAAGATCGGAGAGCAGTATACCCTTGAGCATAACACAACTTCTTCATCAACTCATTTATCAGTCAATACTTAACATCTGTATGTTTTAGTGGTGAAATCATAGACAAATCATGAGGTGGGTAGGGGCAAGGTGTTGATCTCATCTTGTATACCACAAGTGGAATTAGTTTTGTGAGGGATCTCTGTACAATTTTCCTCAGTGCCTAGGCCAGTGCGCACTCCCCGATCATCACTTTCTCTCGTATCTGCAGTCTCTTATCAGTGTTTGCCAGCTCTGTACGGTTGCCATCTCAACAACCGTGAGGTGTGCCTCATCACAGCCTTGATTTAGATGCCTAGATGCTTACTGATGTTGAGCCTTCCTCATTACTTCTTGGCCATTTTTATGACTCCTTAGGAAGATACTTTAATGCCAGTTTTACTCTAACTCTATTTTTTATAGTTGACAGTTCAGAGAGAGGGGAATTAGACAACTGTTTCTTCATGAATCAATCTTTATCAATAATCTATCATCCTGTCTATCTGTCTATCTGTCTGTCATCTATTACATGCTCCTGGTGGAAGGGAAAGGGCATTAGGCAAGAGGGGCAGTTCTAGCTATTATTTATGCAAAGAAGAAAGCTGATTGGTTGTTGTTCCTCATCTGTGGAAGTTCCTCACATCTGGCTCACGTGAACAGAAGATCTGGTTTAGCCTGTTAGGAGACTCAGAGGACTGCTGATGTAAAGTGAGACCTGAGGGGCTTTTGTTATTGCTGCTGAAAGAAAAATATGATTTCTAATTTGTGGCCTATGATGTATATGGCACAGGAACTGGTGAACAAACTTACCTAACACTTTCATCACTTCACTTTCATCTGTGTGTGTATGTGTCTCTCTGTGTGTGTGTGTGTGTGTGTTCATGTCTGTGTGTGTCTGCGTCTGTGTGTGTGTGTATGTCCATGTGTGTGTCCATGTCTGTATTTGTGTGTGTTTGTGTTTATGTCTGTGTGTGTCTGTGTCCACGTGTGTCTGTGTCCATGTGTGTCTGTGTCCATGTCTGTGTGTGTTTGTGTTTGTGTCTGTGTGTGTTTGTATGTGTTTGTGTGTGTGTCCCTGTTTGTGTGTGTGTCCTTGTTTGTGTGTCTGTGTGTGTGTGTCCATGTCTATGTGTGTGTGTGTCTGTCTGCATCTGTGTGTGTATCTGTGACTGTGTGTGTGTGTATGTGTGTTCTACCTGGATAATGACTACCTTTGAGTCATGTGTGGAATTATAGGATCATTTTCTTCAAGCTGGAGATCTCACTTTAGAATTGTTTGCACCCATTTCCTTGTTTCTTCCTCATTTTCAGGATATGGCTGAAGCAACAGAAATATAAATGAGCCCTCAACATTGCTTGATAGGGATTCTGGGTTTTAGAAGACAAATCAAAACAATGTAGAAAGGTTATTTTGAAGACTCCAGTGCAGAAAAGTAATATTGATAGAACTGGTATTCTTAAAATATTTGGCTATTAACATGAAATATATGCATATACAGAAATATAACCAGACCTAATATATCACAATATTTCTCTATACTTCTATAACTTGTTTCCTAACAAAATTCTATTTCTTTTTCTTCTATTCACATGTTTTCTCTCTCTCTCTCTCTCTCTCTCTCTCTCTCTCTCTCTCTCTCCCTCCCTCCCTCCCTCCCTCCCTCTCGTTTTTATAGTCTCTTCAATGTTTTTCTTGGAGATTCAATCAGAAGTGAACTTTGGGTTCTGGAATGTGAAATTCTTGGTTTTAGAGAATGCATCTTCTGTTAGAAACACATCCTCATGAATGACAGGGAACCTAGTAACTGGCATCTATAGCAAACCACTGGGTGGTTTCTGCTGTGTGTGCTCCTGCATGCCCTGCTCTTAGGACAACGTGCATTTCCACATCTTCTGGAGCGTTTTTAGATTGCATCAGTGATAGTCCCTGCCAGGTGTATCTCTTCATTGTCTGTGCCTCTTCCCCCCTGTTTGAGGTATTAGCTGTCAACAGAACATCAGGTGAAGTGTTAATTTGTGAAAACCCTTAAGTAGATATTACTTAGATTGGGACTTTCACGTCCAGAAGGAGTGGAAAGACTCTAAACAAAAGAATTGAGAAGACTCTCGGAAGGATTAGCATTAAAAAAAATGCCTGGATAGGTTTTTATTGTTTTGTTCCTATCTTTGCCTGGGGAAAAAGGGTGCATGGTATCTTTTCAAGTGGTCTAAATGGATAATATTGTACTTTATTAAGATTGAAGCCGTTAATATTTTGCAGTCTTAGCATACACTCTGTCCAGTTTTCCAACAGGAATCAAAGGTCCATCTGATGCATATGTGAGATGTATCTCATTAATAACATTGACAGTGACTCAGTATTATTAATAATTCTGTGGATGCTTGTCTCTCCTGTGGGCTCAGTAGTGTCTGTATGCTTGTGAGATGCACTCACAGGGTAATCTAACTGTGCTGGATAGCTGACTTGGTTTTCTGGGTACTAATTACAGCTTGTTGTCAGCTCACATCATGTGTGGGCTTGGCAGACATCAGCCCCAAGCACCTAGAAGGCACTTCCTTCTCCAGGCTAACTTCGGGGAAACAAGGACTCTGTCGCAACTAGCTAGGCTTGGAACAACCTGTCTTCTCTCTGCATTGCAAATATGTAAAGACCGACTGGTCCGGGCAAGTTTCTTCTGTTCCTGGATTGGTCTTGCTTTCCTTTCCCTCTTTTCAGACTATCTCTAAATTTAGCAATGTGACACAGTACAACCAAGGCTTTCACATGCATGGCGTCACCAGGAGGATTGCAGGATGTCTAATTGGTCTGCCTTGGCAAATCTGATGCAATCTCCCTTGGGTTTGGACTTGGGGATCTGGGTGGGATGTGAGAGCACAGCCAAGCCTGCCAAGGCTGTCTCCTCCATGGCAAGGATTGCTACTGGATGTGGGTCTGAGACCCAGATTCGGGTCAAGTAAAAATGGAAATCTCCAAATGAGAGTTCTGGGAGTCAAAGGGAACCAGATCTACTCTGCTACATCTGAGTGGGGCCCCAGAGATACCAAGGGCCAAACTGAAGGGCCAAAGACAGAAAACTCCCTTTGCTTGTCTGCTGTGCTATTTTTTTTGTGGGAGCGTGTCAAAGGAAGTGGAGAGAAGACCCATGATTCATTGGCAGACTGTGTCCCCAAGCCTCTGTTCTATACTTCCCTCCCACCCCACGGCAGTGCTGGCTCCAAACGAGCGTGAAATTCTCCCTAGTTTAGAATTTTTTTAAAAAAAAGAGAATTTGGAAGAACTAGGATTAGGTAGAATACTTGTGCTTCTGTTTTAACAACATTTCTGTGTTTTTGCTTATTTTCCAAAGTTTTTAATCACTTAAGTAATGGAGAATTAACTGGGGTTGTTTGATATGCATAAAGCACACCACAATATTTTTCCTATTTATTTTTTCTGATTATCAATAGATATTTACTAAAAAAAATAATCATACCTAATGCTACAGGGATATGTGGCTGTAAACAGGACAGATCTGTTCTCATAACCAGTAGGGTAACTTTTGATATAAACTCATTTCTTATGGACTGAGAAAATGATTTGGTTGTTAAGAGCCTTAGTGCTCTCACAGAGAACCCAGATTCAACCTCTAGGACCCATGGTCATGGCTGCTAACCAACTATAATGCCAGTTCTGGGGGACTCAGCATCCACTTCTGGCTTCTGAGGTTACTGAATATACATGGTGCCTAGAACATGCATACATTCATGCAGGCAAATCTCCCACAGACATGCATACATACATGCAGGCAAATCTCCCATACACATTAAAAAATGTAAAAAAAAACCCTTCATCTATATCTATCTATCTATCTATCTATCTATCTATCTATCATCTATCTATATCTATCTCTATCTGTCATCTGTCTATATCTATAAATAAAACTTTTCAAATTTAATTTTCTAAGATTAAACTTTCTAAAAGTATAAATTATACACAGAATAAAGACAAAGAACACAATTAACACACGTGAGTTGAAAACCTAAGATATTTTGCTCTGATCTCCTGGCCCCCAGCTCTGGTTTTTTCAACTCTTTATAAGTCCCGTAGAAGTGTGCTTGTACTTGTGATCTGGACATTTTCTTTTACACAATTGAAATTATACTATGTAGTCATATATCTCGGTTTTCACAGTGGTTCAGTTAATTTTGTTTTCAGTTAACACTGAAGAATGCTGAACTTGAACATAGGCTAATCCACTCCTGGAGGGCTGAAACCATATAGCTACTGCTCACGTTGCGGTGGGAACTTTGTCTAACATGTCTAAGTCTGGAGGACCTTCTGCTCTAGTCGGAAAACCCCAAGAGGAGCACTAACGTTCGACCACAGCACATTGTGTTCAGTGTCTTGATGCCTTGTGTCTTCCATAGGTGCCAGCCTTCAGAGGGCTGTGTTTCTCACTCTGGGGACCGTCTGAACTATATAGTAGTACATATACGACCCGGAAGGTTAGCAGACCTCTCTATCGCTTACTTTTCTCCTAGTGCTTAGTAGTCAATAAAATACACTCATGCTTCTAGGGAGCAAAAAAACCTGACCTTGATAATAACACAAAGTAGATTTTAGTAATCAGTAAAGGATTTTGTTTTTTTTTTGTTTTGTTTTGTTTTGTTTTTTTGAGACAGGGCTCCTCTGTGTAGTTTTGGCCGTCTTGGAACTCACTTGGACCAGGCTGCATTTGAACTCATAGAAATCCTCCTGTCTCTGCTTCCCAAGTGTTGGGATTAAAGGCTTGCACCACCACTGTCTTGTTAATAAAGATTTTTAACATAAATGTGCTAAGGCTCTTAGTGGCTTCTCTAAAAATGAATGTCGAGATCATTTATTTGTGTGTATACAAGCTGAAACAGACAAGCAGCAATAAGCAGTAATCTGTAGCTTGAACTCTCACACGTCACATCCCAGTTTGTTTAAGAGCTGTACTTTGTGACCTCTTTCTTCATATTATCTAACTTGATATTTAGGTAGTTGGCTCCCAACTCTTCAGGACCAAGAGGGCAAATCACTGAATTTGAGCATCGGTTCAGGACACACACACACACACACACACACACACACACACACACACACACACACACACACACACACAGGCACACATGCACAAACAAGTAATATTCCAGAAGTCTTTAAATTCTAATTTAGCATCCATGCTAATGGAAAGTAAAACCAGTGTCTCACAGTTTTCGCTGGCAGAGGAAAAGATACCTATTGGACAGACTTCAAAGGGGAGTGCATCTCAGGAATGTTAGCTTGTAACAAAAGATATCGATTGTGCACAGAGCTTGAGACATTAAAATGTTATCCTCAGGACCCATGGCTGTGGTAAAATGCTCAATTCTGTGGGGAATTCTACTCATCCCAAAGGACAGGGATAACATAAGGAGGCCCCATATTAGGCTTGCTTTTAAAGGTTCTGGAAGTACTAGCAAGTCAGGATGACTGCTGTCCAGCTGGCTACAGGCAGTTGGTACATAAATCAGAAGAACTTGGCCATAGTGAGTCCCTGTGTGGGAAAGCTCACACAAACTGGCAACTGACTGTTGCCTCCCTTTCTTTCTGCACAAACTGTTTACAGAACACTGTGTGGCAGAGTGTCTGAGATGAGTGACATTCTAATCCCTAGTAATTGTTAGGAAATGCAATTGTAGAAGCAGATTCCATAAAGTGCCTTCGATCTTTCTATATAAATCTGTGTAAATCACAGGCCCTTTTAACTGCCATTTGGGCAGCAGAGCTATGGGAGAAAACGTGGCTTGGCTTGCCTCAGGAGCTTCCTGAAGGCAGCCGCCTGATTCCCTGGTAGGACCCCTGCCTTCTCAAGCTGGCCCACAGAACTGAAGGTGCTTTTACTCCATTGGCTATGGCAAAAATGGGTCCCTGGATTTCAAAGGCATCTGCCTTTCATCAAAAAAGCCCAGCATTCTGTTTTTGACTCACACACAGTTGGTGAATAAGTTGAAGTGACTGATTGCTGTCCTTGGTTGCAAATGGCCTCCTCCTCTGCCTCCTCCTCTTCTCCTCCTCCTTCTTCTTCTTCTTCTCCTTCTCCTTCTCCTTCCCCTTCCCCTTCCCCTTCCTCTTCCTCTTCTTCTTCTTCTTCTCCTCCTCCTCCTCCTCTTCTTCTCCTTCTCCTTCTCCTCCTCCTCCTCCTTCTTCATCATAATTTATTCTTCTCTCATATATCCTGGCTACAGTTGCCACTCCCTTCTCTCCTTGTTGTGCATTCCCCAACTTTCCTCCCTCCTTTCATCCACTTCTCTTCCATTTCTTTTCAGAAAAGGTCAGGATATCAATCAGCAATGCCATATCAAGCTGCAGTAAGACGTGGCACCTCCCCTTGTATTAAGGCTGGATGAGACCATAATAGGACCTAATAAGAGGAAAAGGATTCCAAAAGTGGACACAGGGGTCAGAGATAGCCCCGGCTCCCATTGTTAGGAGTCCCACAGGAATACCAAGCTATCCAACTATGACAGAGGGGTCAGACCCATGCAGGTTCCCTGGTTGTTGGTTCAGTTGCTGTGAAGCCTAATGAGTCCAGATTAGTTGATTTTGTGGGTTTTCTATGGTTCCTTGACTTCTCTGGCTCCTACAATCCTTCCTCCTCCTCTTACAAAGGATTCCATGAGCTCTGCCCAATGTTTGGCCATGAGTCTCTGCATGTTTCCATCAGTGGCTGGATGACGTCTCCGTGATAACAATTGGACTATGATTATAGCAGAATATCATTAACAATCATTTCATTGGTTTTCTTCACTGAAAACCAAGTGGCAGATGGCATGAATCCATTTGAATGGTACAAACTCCCCTTCTAACAAAAGGACAGATGGGAACTGATAAGGTGGGCACTGGATAAAATTTATTTAGAGGTTCCATAGCTGACAGGGGTTGATGAAAGTGGGGTATACATATTTCCCTTTCAACTTGCACATTATAATACAAGGTTCACATGTGGGTCTGTTGACAAATAGGTGAGAACAGTCTCACACGAGTGTTAGATGCGTATGGTCATGGAGCAGGTGTGTATCTTCTTCCCAGCATTCTTGGAGAATTGGAAGTGCAGAGTAGGGATGGTCTGGTGGTCACTCATGCAATGCATGCATTACTTTTGTACTGCTGTGATAAAGCACTATGACCAAGGCAGCCTATGGAAGGAAGAGTTTACTTGGGCTTCCAGTCCCAGTGGGGCGAGTCCATCACCATCATGGTGTGGAAATCATGGCAGCAGGCAGGCATGGTAAAAGGAATGTTAGCTGGAATAATGAGCTAAGAGCTCATCTCTTGAACCACAAGCAAGAAAACAGAGCAAACTGGGAATGGTAGATATTTTTTAAACCTTCAAAGCCCAGTCCCAGCGACATACTTCCTCAAGCAAGGATACACACACACACACGCACACACACACACACACACACACACACACACACACACACACACACACACCACAAACAACACACACCTCCTAAACCTCCACAAAGAGTTCCACTAACTAGGGACCGAGTATCAAATTGCCAAAGACTGTGAAAGACATCTCATTCAAATCACTGTATTCCACATGCTGCCCCTTATCCTCTTTTGTCGATATCATAATGTAAATGTAGTCAGGACAAATTCAAACATTCCCATGGTCTTTCAGTCTCAACACTGTTTAAAAGCCCACAGTCTGAAGTCTCTCAACTCTTAACTATAATCCCCTGTAAAATAAAGCAAATTATATTATCAATATTTAATGACATAGAATATATATTAACATTAAAAAAAAATGGAGGAATTCGAGCACAGTGGAGAAATAGTGAAGCAAAACAAAATGGAGATCCAGCAGGGCAAACAAGGAATGTTAGCACCATGTCTGGTACAAAGAGGTTTAGATGATTCTGCCTCTTTAGCTTTTCTTTCTGCAAGATATAACACCTTGCCTGTCTGTCTGTCTGTCTGTCTGTCTGTCTGTCTGTCTGTCTGTGTCTGTCTGTGTCTGTGTCTCTGTCTCTCTTTGTATGTCTCTGTCTCTGTCTCTCTGTCTCTGTCTGTCTGTCTGTCTGTCTCTCTCTCTCTCTTTCTCTCTCTCTCTCTCTCTCTCTCTCTCTCTCTCTCTCTCTCTCTCTCTCTTCCTGGCTCAGTTCCCTGTGTGAGGCTCCCTTTGGCACATATCTCATGACTCTGGCATTTTAATGATCTTGGGGTCTTCACACGGAGGCCTCTCAGGGACTCATACAGGAGCTCCCAGTCATATACCTGGCCTGGTGGCTCTCTGAAACCATAGAGGAAGATCCATCACACTTTTACTCATGTATCTTTCATGACTCTAAAGCCAGCACCACTTGGGCCACTGCCAAGCTTGGCTGCCAGCTTGGGATGGACTCTTTTTTTTTTTTTTCTTTTTTTCGGAGCTGGGGATTGAACCCAGGGCCTTGCGCTTGCTAGGCAAGCGCTCTACCACTGAGCTAAATCCCCAACCCCTGGGATGGACTCTTGTCCCCTTGAATCAGATTTGCAGCTGCTACCGCTCGTTGATCCTTTCTGGGAGCAGAAACGTCTTTGGGCCTTTTCATTTCACAAGTTAGAAGATCAGCTGACTGGGTCTTGCCTTGAGAGCACCCTCCCCATTTACTCCAATGCAGAGCAGGCCTCTCTCTAATCTCCTTGTGTTTCTCAGCACAAACATGGCTGCTACAGTAGGTTTCTTGGTACACTCTGTCTCTTCTAACTGTACATATTTTATTTCTTTTTGTGTCACTTGCCCTTTACCATTGTAGACCTGTATAATAGTGGTTCCTGATAACTAGCAAGAGGGGCGGGGCAGTCTACCAGGCACAAAACTAGCTCTTGCTAGACCCAGAATCTGCTAGCACCTTGATCTTACAGTTCCCAACATTCAAATTTGGAGCACTGAACTTGTATTGTTATAGAATTGCAATGAACTCAGACAATTGATCTATATGTCCTGTACTCTGTGGGATGGTGCAGCACCACATAGATGTTCACTTCCTCATTGTTGTCTTCCTTTTCAAAATATAAATAATATAAAAAATAAAATATATGAAAGTATAAACTATGTAGACTATGGAAAATATATCTGTGAGATGGTCCAGAATCACATAGATGTCCCCTATTCATTGCTGTTTTCCTACTCAAAATATAAATAATATGTAAAATATAAAAAATGTAAAATATTAAAAATAGATCTGACAATCATTTGATATTTAACAATTATGTGATGGATTAATTAGCATTGTTGAGCAGGCAAATTAGAGCTTAAGAATTGTGTGTGTGTGTGTGTATTCCTGTCCATGTATGCATGTGTATATGCACGTGTGTATGCACGTGTGTGTATTTGCACATGTATTTGGAGGCCAGAGGCCAATGTCTGGTGCCTTTCTTAATCACTCTCTTCCTTATTTTTAAGGTAAGGTCTTTCACTGAACCTGGGACTCCCTCATTGGCTGCAGCCAATGAGCTCCAGGCTTCTGCCCATCTCTGCCCTCCAGGGCTTGTGCTATAGACTTGTGTTACACTATTGCCTAGATTTTACAAGGGTTCTGAGAATCTGAACTCAGGTCCTCATGCTTACAATGTAAGCATTTACTATCTGAGCCATCTCCCCACCCCAGGATTTATTTTTATGCCAAGTTTATATGGCTCATAGAAAGTTTAACACGAGGTTTATAGCATATTTATATAAGGTTTATAAGAAGCATATAATTTACAAGTATAATAATTTTAACATTTCCAGTGAAGAAGAGCATCAAGTTCAACATTTTCCCTTAAAAGTAGGGAAACAAAAGCCCTGATCCGTTACCACCTTTCCCTCACCTCACAGTAAAGGTATCCGTTTAGCTTTTGAACAGGTCCACTTATGTATGAACTATGTCTATAAAACATGTGAGCAATATTTATGTTCAAGTAAAGAATCAATATCTCCCTTTTTTCCTTAATGGAACAGTTAGCGCCACATACACGCACACATTGAAAAGCGATAGGAAATCAGAAAGTGTTCCTGAGTCAGCATGCGACACCCAGAAAAGTACTCATAGTGACTGCCATATGCATGGTAGTCCACAGCTGACACTGAAGAGTCACAAGAAGACGCAGTGGGGAGACATGCGTGACTTTGCAGTAAGAAAGGACCTGAATAGACATTTGTCCTTTCCTTACTGATGTACACACCTTAAATCCTGCGTATTCCAAAGCAATCGCCACTTCTGATGTCAAACGTGGCATAGACCACAAGCTTTCGTGACCTGGGTTCATACTGTTTTGTTCTGAGGGCATCCAAGCAACAGTAATACAAATCTTCCTTGGAACCAGGTGGACAGGCTATGTAGTGTGAGCTTCAGGAACTCATATAACGTGTGTGTGTGTGTGTGTGTGTGTGTGTGTGTGTGTGTGTGTGTATGTGTGTGTGTGTGTAAGAGAGAAGGGGCATATCCTAATACCAAGGACCTAGGGCAGGGTGCTTCCTATCTTGTTTTATTAACAACACTAAATTGAAGCAAATTCAGACAAAGGGACATTAGGCCCCCATCACAGTGGCCTGTTATCTACTTTATGAGGTAATAGTCCACTGAGGTCCCCAATATTAGTTTCTTATATTCTTATAGCACTGCCTGTGGGATTAGCAAGGGTATAAAGGTCTGAGAGAAAGGCCAACAAACTGCAAATTTTCAGTCCTGGATTGTTTTCTTAAATCTACTAATTACCTACTGGGTAACTGTGGGAAAACACAACCTGTTAATGGTTAGCCATTTCAGTTTCTCTGCCCATAAAATAAGCCATAAATTATCCACACACTTGCAAAGGCTCTGGAGGAGTAAATGCTCAGATGAAAGCTATGGTAACGCTGTAACATGGGCTCTCACAGTCGGAAAGTGGCTTTGACCTTTAGGTAAAGCTAAAATGAAGTCAGAAAACGAGACTCCAGTGAAACTGATTTTTGAGGTAGTAGTGCATTTCGTTTGAGCTGATCAAAAGGACACACACACATACACACACATACACACACATACACACACATGCACACACACGTACACAGATACACACACATACACACATACACACACATACACACACATACACACATACACACATGCACACAGACATGTACACAGATACACACATACACACATATATACACACATACACACACATACACACATATACACACACATACACACATACGCACACACATACACACACATACACACATACACATACATGCACACACACGTACACAGATACACACACATACACACACATGCACACACATACACACACATACACATATACACACATATACGCACACACATACACACATACACACACATGCACACACATGCACACACACGTACACAGATACACACACATACACACACATGCACACACATACACACACATACACACATACACACATGCACACACATACACACATACACACATATACACACACACACATACACACACACACACACACACACACACACACACATACACACACAATTTATACTGTTTTCTCCAGGGAATGAATCATGTGTAACAAATCCATGACTTAAAAGATTTCTTTGTGAAAGCAAGATCACCACATCTTCCGCTGGTTTATATCTCATCTGTGATTGGCATGGTCCCTATCCTCTTGGGCGATGGCATGGCCTCTTCTCCTTGACTGCTAAAAAACCTGACACAGTTTTATATCTCCCAAGGGACAAGTTTAATCCATTTGAGTCTTTCATCCTCTAAGAACCTCTGATAATTTGTTTTAAGGGTGTATTGAGACCGTGAGACTCTGAGATACATTTGATTGAAAGAAGATCGTTTTACTTGGGTGTGGTGGCTCATGCCTGTAAATCCCAGTACTTAGGAAGCAGAGGCAGGAAGATGACTGTAAGTTCTAGACCAGCCTGAAGTATAGAAACAAAACAAAAAAAAACCCAGATATTGCCTCTCTATATTTTCAGGGTTTACTGAAAGCCTTGTTGGGGCTGCGGTGAGGATGAACATGTGAGTGTAGATACCACCACAGGCCAGCAGCTCTGGGTCTCCATGAGCTGGAGTTACATGCAGTCGTGGGCCATCCAGCACGAGTCCTTGGAACCGACCTTGGTGTCTCTGCAAGAGCAGTACATGCTCATAATAGCCAAGCCGTCTCTGCAGTCCCAGAGCTGTTTTCTTGACTTTGAATTCAAAGCAGCTTTGGAGTTCATGAAGGAGTCCCCCAGAGAGAGCCCACAGGTCATAACACTGTCTCCAAGGGCAGTGGGTCCGGCTGCGAGGCTGGAACTTGTGCTTCATAAGGCTTGTTTACCTCTGCGTCTGGCATGGAAACAAGCAAGGCCGCACGGGTCTGGGAGGACTTGTGTATCTGGAACTGTGAAATCATGTGAAAAAGCCATGGGCTTTGGTGCCGTCTCGCTTCCTGAGGTTCTAGGTTGAAAGCGAGTCACAAGAAATAGGAGAGTAGTAGAGCTGCCTGGGGGTGAACAGTTCCTTTACTCATGGTGAGGAGGTTCTTCCTCTCAAGAACCATGAGGCACTGGGTGTGCATTCCATCCTGGAGCCAAATATTTCCCATTCAGTGCTCTTTCCTCGGAACCTGTCTCTCTACCTTGGCCTTGACCAGTGCTCAAAAACGTGTTTGTTGAAGAAAGAAATACCATAAAGCAATCACTCACTTTCTTACCCTCCCCTTTGTTGTCTAATAATTTAAAAAAAAAATCAATATGACACTTGCAAGAGCTTCAGAAAAAATGTCCCCACCCTAGAGTTCCCCACAATCCAAATGGACAAACATTTCATTTAATTTTTAAATATCAGAAGAATGGGGTGACCACAGTTTATATTTTCCCCTCTACTGTCCTGGGGGGGGGGGCTGCATTACTCATTTAAATACAATTTGCTTTATGTTTGGGTCAGTGGCTTAAGTCAGGAGGTTCTTACAGTAACTTGGTACTGTTGAAATCCGAAAACCCAGGCAGGCAGCAGCAGCCGGGGATCCGTGCATACGGCTGAGCTAGTGAAGTACCAGGCAACCCCCAAATTTTGGATGCAGATTCTCTGCCTAACATGGAAACAGTTGGCAAACGCCCGAGAAAGCCAGAAGGCCAGTCCTGGTGGTGAGGGAGACTGTGAACCAGAACACAATGCAGGATGGATGCATTGGTATTTGAAAACCACACAATATTTTACAACATTCCTGCCTATTAACTGCTGGGAAGGGCACTACCTTATTGCCTTTTGCATAATGGAACCAATCTTTCCCCTCAGAGGCCCTGTGTTGCTTTGATCTAGTTCAAAGGACAGGGGAATGGTGACTAAGGACCTTGGGAAACCAGACTGAGGAACCTTACAGACAAACTCAAGGCTTTTTTTTTTTGGAGGGGGGGTGGGTGATGTTTGTTTTGTTTTGTTTTTTAACTGACGCATCATTTTGATAAACAATCCCTATAGTCTGCGCACTTATCAGATTCCTCAGCCAAATATTTGCTATTTATAAAACAATCAAGGAAACAGACTTGTGTTTATTATTCCTAAATCAGCAGCAGTTTGATGAATTAAAAACAGTCTTACTTTTTCCTCTCTCTTTTCCTCCACTAGCCTCTTGTAAAAGTGCCAAGATTATACACCCAACTCTCTCTCTTTAAACAGTAAAAGCAAAAAAAAAAAAAAAAAAAGAGTGACCTCCACGACCTGTGCGTTGCCTCTGCAAAGGGTACAGCTCGGGCCAACAGCCAAGCCCCACAAGCACTAGAGGTCGATGTTTGGAACTGATTGGGTAGGAAAGGGATGCGGTACATGTCTGTTTCCGGTTCACAGAGGCCTCCGCGTCACTACATAGTTTGGATGTCTGACTAGCTTCCTGACTTTGAGAGTCTCTTTCTTTAAACATGAGGAGACCAACTCTGGAGAGGAAAGAGAAGACAACACGCAAGGGTCTGGTTCTCCTGGCCAGCCACTCGGAGGATGGCTCCTCTGGGCGAGACTTAAACAGAGTGATGCGGGAGGGGGACCGAGTGCCCACGGGCGCGCTTAGAACCTCTTAGTAAGGAAGGCCACAGCTAGGCAACATACGCTTTAGGAAGCTCCACCTTCATGACTCTGTGCTTCAAATTTAGAAAACCCTTCTAAGGCTAGGTCATCTCTACCCTGTACCAAGATGGATGCATTCTCGTAGATCACACACGTGAGACAAAGGTAAATACAACTAAACCCCTTCCTAAAATAGACAAACTGGCCAGATCATCAGGAGAAGGGAGCTAAGGAATTGCAGTGGGAAAATAACCTTAGAAGACTTCAGGCTTACCCAGAGCTGCCACAAAGCTCAGCGTTTGTGCGCTTATGTCCTCTGAAGGCCTCCCTTTGTTGAGTGCTCCTGCCCTGCTCCTTCCTTTCATGGATACGTTAATAAGTGGGACGGTAAGCTCTTTCTGCTGTTACAGCTCTTGTTCTGTTTCTCTGTCTTTAGAACGTGCTACGCTGCCTTGAAAACAGCTTCCTGCTCTGCCCAGGTGACCCTACAGTTGCCACCTTCTTATGGTAGGAAAGCTCTCTTTTGGTTTGGCTAAGATAGGATAATACATCAAGCAGTCCATAGGAAACGGTCGGAGGTACAGCCATGAATGCGCGCGTGTGCGCGCATGCGTAGATGTGACTTCCTGAAAACAATGTGCTGTAGATATTTACGTGTAAGAACACATGATGACCGAAGCTCAAATTCACTGCTACAAAAATTCATGTTCCTAAGAAAAACCAGCAAATGATTGCACAATTCGAAGACAGGGCCTAGAGGAAGGAACGCTTTCTACCCGCAAAATACAATACAAGCAGCCAGGATGGGACAGTGGCCACAAGGAGGTTTTGAACACCAGTGAAACTCAAAACCAGATTTAAGGGAAGACTGAGAGGGGACATGTTGTTTTCTCTTAAAGCACAATGACATAACCAGGGAAGCTACCTGAGGCTAGCTCAAATTGTATTCGGGGATTTTTGCCTGGAACTGCATGGCTTTATTTTCTGCAATGGCACGTGTTTCCTAGGATGGCATCAGCAAACCCATGTATGTATTTCTCTGATTTGCTGTGCCTTTCTTTCCCATATGTGCGAAAATCAACACGTAGCCATTGGTGACGGGCATCCTCAGACTTGTTTTAAATTGAAAAGTCACAGTACTTAGCTTAGTTCTACTTCTGTACATTTTAGGACAGCATGAGATTACTCCCCTCTGCCATCACGATACCAAATATAATTCATATAGAGATCTATAGTTAGGTATCTAATTTACCCCCAAATCAAATCGCTTCTTTGCTGAGTACTTTGGCTAGGCACCTGTGTGACTCTGATGGAGAATCAGGGAGGACCTGTCCTCGTCCTACAGTGTGGAATACAAATCCGCAGTGATGACCAACTTGCCTTTTAGTCTGTGGTTAGTTGATGGATGGAGGAATGTGAAACACTGAAAACCAGCAAGAGATTCAGGCAAGAGGAATCTGCACTTGGCTTCGACTTCTGGTGACTTCCAGATCTCGCCAGTGCTTATAACCCTTTTCCACCAAAGCTCAAGAAGAACCTTGGTTAGGAGCTGGGAGAAGGATTTGGGCAAACATTCTAGATAGATTAATGTCAAAGTCTAGAGAGGACAATCTCCACCGTGGGCAGGCATAACATAAACCCATGGAATGGAAGGCTCTGAGGTAAAATCTCTCTCTCTCTCTCTCTCTCTCTCTCTCTCTCTCTCTCTCTCTCTCTAATATGGAATAGGGTTTATTTGGGGCATGGGGTGGAGAGTTCAAAGGGTACTAGAGGCAGAGAAAGGCAGAGAGAGAGAAAGTAGAGGAGTAGATGAGTAGAGGCTGGCCATGAGCACGTAGAGAGAGCGGGTGGGGGGAGAGGATGGAGAGAGAGAGAGAGAGAGAGAGAGAGAGAGAGAGAGAGAGAGAGGAGAGAGAGGTAGGCAAGAGCCAAGAGTCAGAGCAAGAGAGAACAAGAGGCATCTCTCTGCTTTTTTTGTCCTTGACAAAGGGTTTTTCTGTCTTAATGCTTGAAGTTCCTTATCAGTGTAGACAAATGGCCTGTATAGCACGTACACACCCTACTGGCACTCGGATTAAAATCCATATACAATTAGATTAGCCAAAGTACGCACCGTGGCAGCATCATGTCAAAGAACTAAAGTATAAATAGTAATAGCCCTAAATCAAACTTGAGGAATTAAACCCAGTAGTGCAACTTGCATGAAGACTAAACATTTACATGTCTTTAATCTAAGACTTCAACACCGCTCCTCTCTGCAGCTTACTTAAGCATTCATTTCACAGTTGTAATAGTTTAAGTGAATCGTCCCGTTGACTCAATCTATACGAAACCGATCCTGGTCATTTCGGCTTGACACGATTCAGCGATTTTTGAAATCCATATTCTAGTCACTCAAGCAAATGAGCAGTGTCATTTGGGTTATTTGATGTGATCTTTTTTTAAGTGGGCCCTTTGAGAAACTGCTTCTGGGTATCAGTGGTAAAATGAAAACACTGGCTAACAGAAGAAAAGCAGGAAAATTAATTTCAGGGCACTTAAACCCTCTCTGGCTTCCTGGGCTCACAGGGCTTCAGAAGTTCAGAGCTGCTCTCTGATGTCAGTGTTCTCTGAAAGCAGACCCTTTCAAATCCAGATGGCGGACATCTTTGAGTCCTATGCTGCTTGCATTTTTTTTCAGTGCCTCAGAAAGTGGAATTCCCCCCCACCCCCTTTTAATCCTCAAAAACTGAACTCAAATTGTTCTACCCACCTGCAGCTCCCTCGGAGGAGCATAACCTCTTGATTCAATTCACAATTTCCTTACATCCCAGAGACTCCAATTCTCCTACTCGAGCCCAAACCGTTGTTGAGTCACACGCAGGAGTCGTCCTCCATCCTCCGGGCTGAGATTCAGGGTCTGTCGTGAAGATGTTAAGCAAATGCAAGTGCAAGGGAAGCAAAGCTCTTACTTCCCCAGTTCTCACTGAGGCTCCATCTTCGTTGGTGCGATGAGTCCGTTCAAGGAAGAGAGCGAGTGTGAGCCCTGACGGACTGTGCCTCTGACAGAGGTCTTTGAACCACACACTGCTTACAAGACGCCCGTTGAGAGGAACACCAACAGAAAAGCCTGATGTTCAAATCCTTTCACCCAAGCCAAGGTAGTGGCCCGATCTCAAGAAACTAAAGTCTTGACCAGTGACATGCGCCTTCGTAACAGAAACAGCGTGTGATGACAAGACGAGAAATGTGAGAGATGCGAAGCCCCAGCCTGTTGGTACTGCCTTCTACCATTCAGAACTATGGAAAAGGAATTACCCTTGTCTAAGACATGCAGTCTCTGCTACTTCATTACTGCAGGCCAAGCAAACTAACAGGCTGTCTTAGCCTCCTTTCTGTTCCTGAGGAGAAAATCATGATCAAAAGCAACCCGGAGAGGGAAAGGTTTATTTGGCGTATGTGTCTCAACCACAGTTTACCATCGAGAGAAGCCAAGGCAGGAGGAAGTCATGCAGATTATGAACCTAGGGGCAGGAACTGAAGCAGAAACTGTGGAGGAATCCTGCTTCCTGCCCTGCTCCCCATGGCTGGGGCAGTCTGAGTTCTTAGACCACCCAGGACCAGTCGTCCAGGAGTGGCACCACCCACAGTGTGGTGTACCATCCCACATCAATCATTCATTAAGAAAATGCACCTACTGTCTTACCTACGACCGGTCTGATGGAAACACTTTCTTAATTGAGTCTCCCTCTTCCCAGATAACTGTAGCTTATGCCAAGCTGAGAAGACAAAAACAAAAACGAAAACAACAAACCCCAAAGAACAACAACAACAGAACAAATCAGTACATGCACTATCTTACAAGTTATTATACAGCCCATAACTTTACATTTCAGATGCTCTGAAGATGAATTATCCTCCTCCCCTCTCTATTCATAACACACTGTCTTGGAGATGTCAATAAGTTTATTGACCCAGATTGCCTTCTCCCTTATCTTCCTCTATGTATCCTCCTGATACTAAATGCTTTGGACATTAGTCTCTGTCTCACCCCAAGTCTTTAAAAACATTAAGTTTATCTCCAAGCTTCTGAGACATCAGACGGGACATCAGCCAGGTCAGGGATACCCTCTGATATACACACAGAAGCTGGACCCCAGAACTGATATATTTACACAGAGGACCCAGCCAACAAACACCGCCAGCAAAGCATGATGTTCATGGCCTTTTCCGCTATGCAAGCTAGTGGCATGAGCTCAGGGAATCCGGAGCTGCCCCTCAGCACATTTCTTTGGATTGCCAGGTATTAGGTGATCATAACGAGAGATGAGGGAGCTCATTTATTGATCAAGTGAATGTCCAAAAGTGTGGGAGGCCAGCTCTGTGGAGGGTTGAAGGTGGGTGCACATCATTATGTAATTACCATTATAAAACTTACTTGTGCCCAGAGTTTTCTTTCCTTGCTTGTTTTTAAAGAGTCACAGGATACACATATATAGTAACTCAGAAAGATCATGTGTGAACAAGGCATGATTATACCTCAAAACATTTTCTTTCAACGTCACCCACACAGCTCAATCCCCTGGGCCCCAGAAAATTCTGAGCAAGGAAGAGTTCTAGACTGAGTATTAATACATCTATAAAAGCTATATTTGACTTTATGTGTCTTACCCTCCACTCAACTTGGCCATTCTTGCTTAAGAAATGCTATGTTGAAACGGATTGCCATTTTATGTGAATAAAACGATGGACTTGCCTAATGCAAAGATACCAGAGACAATCTGAGTACAGACCCATTTCCTCCTGTGTGCATAAAAAATCCAGCTTACAGAGTAATTAAGCAATTACTGATTCTTTCTACAATCATTTCAAAGAATGAGGTTCCTTAGTGTCTTGCTACACTGGAGGACTTTAAACAACTTTACTCTCCTCCTACAGAAATATCTTAAGGTGCATTGCACACTTAAAAGAAGCCATGCAAGTGAGAGTTTAAGGACAAGAGTCTCCTCTTCAACTTGAGATAATTTACTTCCAAAAGCTCCCAGGAATTCATATTAACTGTTTATTGTATAGAAGACACTGTGTGAATGCCCCAAGGGTCATAAAGGACAAAAATCTTTGAAATACCTCCACCTATGAGGAGTCTATAATAAAGACAAAGATCAAAAAAAAAAAAAAGCAAAAAACCGAATCGTGATTGGTACGGGTCAGCTGTAGTTTGAACCCCTCATCCCCAGAAGTTCATGTCCTGGGAATTTGATCTCAAGTGTGGTGCTGTGACAAGGACTTGAACATATGCAACACACTGGGTAAGAGGTCATTAAAGATGCTTCTCTTAGGTGGGACAAGTACAGTTGGCATGAGTTTCAGTTAGTTCCTACGAGAGTAGATAGTACAAAGAACAAGACTAAGTCCATCTCAGGCTCTGGCTTCTGGTCAAGGTATGTGACCTACACCCGTGCTCCCACCATTGTGATGCCACCTGCCACATGTTTTTCACCAGACTAAGGTAGAAACCAGTGCCATGGTTTTGTCCCTCCAAAACTCTGAGCCAAATAGGTCTTTTTCCCCCCCACAAACCTCCCAGCCTCTAGCATTTTTGTTTGAACAATGGAAAATGGGTCAACGAAATGAGAAAGCTTTTACTTAATCTGAATTGAAGTGGCTTATTAACATGTCTGAATAAAAAGAGATGGTTACTCTCATAGATGATCCATGGTTAATTCTCAAGCAAATTCTGAAAGCAGAAAGTCACTAGACCTTAAACAGGGCAAGCTTGGGGAGGCATCTTTAGGGACTGGTGGAATATGGGTAGGTAGATGTTGGGCAGGCTGAGCTGAGCTCCCACCGGTGACATAGAGCAAGTTCCTTTTGCTCTGCTTCTGTATGGTTCAAAAGAGAACAGCAAGTATATGCCCAGCCCTTTGTCATAAGTGAATAAGTGAGACTTTCCCAGATATTAATATTTAGGATACTAGACATTATATTATGTGTTGATTTAAACTTTATTTTCTCCAGTCCAGAGTAAACTCCTAAACTAGGTGTGGTAGCTCATGACTCTAATCCCAGGCCTCCAGAGGCTGAGACAGGACGGTTGTCATAAATTTCATGACAGCTTGGGCTACATAGTGAGTTCTAGGCTAATCTGTATTACAGAGCAAGACTTGAAATAAAACACTCACCACTCCCTGGTAGCTCCTGGTCAGGTCTCTGCTTTCTGTGACCCTCCCACCCATCAGTATCCAAAATACAAACCATGAACAGATCTTGGAGAGGAAATAAATGTTTTTCTGTGTAGACCTTCTAACTCTCATGGTCAGAGGTTTAGACTGTTAATTCCACATCCTCCAACCCACCTCAATTCCCTATTTTTAAGCCTGGGAACAGTGAGTTAACCAAAGTTCAATGTTTTCCAAGCGAAGCATTAGAAACTGTCATGTTTTCCATGACACCAGGTCAAGCAGCAATGGGTTTCTGATGTGAAATCTCTTGGATTTACTCAAAAGTCCCTGTCACAGACAGGCTTACATTGATCTAATTTTCTGTTCCACTAAACTCTTGAATATTATGCTAGATTTGTTTTAAGAACAGGGAATCAGAGTTTACATCACGAGCCTTAAGAGGGGAGGATCAACAGTCAGCGTTTTATCATTCCATGTCGGTGTGGGACCAGCTAGAGAACCTCATTAAAATCTTATTTCCAGGAAATGAACTCATTTATAGCTCCCCACTTGGTAGTATGTTTGTTACTAGAGCAAGGGGGAGGTGAAGTGATTCACAAGATGCCAACCCTGGACTAATGAGTGTCCACCCTGCACACTGCTTCTACCTCATTGGATTCTTCACAAGTCACATAAAACTCTGATCTACACACCCTCTAAGTGCTCAGATAAAATCCCATCCCGTGACCTGCAAAACTCATTATTGCCTAAGAAAAGCCAGAATCGCTGGCTATTTTCCTTTCTTCTGACTTACAACGCACGTCATCAACCACGTAAAGGGGAAGAAGGATGCGCAGGCTGTTGCCTGGGGTTTCTCACCCCTTCGAAGATATTTTCACGGTGAGCTATCATCCAACCGGAAGATTTTGATGCGTCTGTGTGAGAGCTTCCGGAATAACAAATAAAAACTAACGATCTCAGGCACATCTTGTGGGGAAGCTAGTTAGAAAATTTGGGTGCTTGTTTGCTCATGTGAAAAACATTATGGAGTCTATTTAAGAGTTTCTGTGGCTTTATTATTTATGTCAACGAGGACATGATAGTTGACAATTTACTGATGTGTGGGCAGGCTAAAGGAAGAAGGGATTGATACTTAGGTTTCCTGAAACAGGCAACTTCAGGAAGCTGCTAGTAACACATGGGTGAGAAGGCAACGCTACCCACATCTGTGAAACATAGTTCTGCCAGAGACTCGCTGAGAAGGCAATGACCCAGGAAGAATATTGATCTGCTGGCGTTCATTGGCCAATCCCAACCAGAGGGCAAGGACAAAGATCTCAGTAATGAAGGCACAGGAGTTAGCTTGTTAGAAAGCAGAGCAAGGAAAAGTAGGGCAGACTGTAAATACCTTTGGTTTTACACACACACACACACACACACACACACACACAGAAGAGTATATATAAATATATATGAGTATATATATGACTACATACATACAGTAGTTTTATTCATTTTTGTAGTATTTATGGTAAATGTATTGTTTTTACATGTCTTTAGCCTCTCTCATTAAAAAACAAAATGTATTTATTTGTGTATATGTGTGTGCCCAGAATTCGGTTCTCTCCTTTCACCATTTGGCTTCCAGGCCTTGAACTTAGGACATGAGGCTTGGTGGCAAGCTTCTCTATACACCGAGCCCTCTAGCCAGCCCTATCCCCTCTGTCTCACCTCACATGTTTTACAAGTCTAGGAACTGTTCTTATATTCTTGGACCTGAGCAGAGTTTCTCTTTGAGGAATGAACATTCTTCTCTATTTTGGTGGATCGTTGTATCATGAACCAGTTATATTTTAGAAGCACATGACTTAAGGCCTTCCTTTGCGCTTTTGAATCTTTCGATATATAATCTCTTATCCTGACATAGTCTCATTCTTTCAAGGACATGAAAACCTCTTATTTTCATTATCTCATAGATCTTCTGTATATCTCTGGTGTGCCTAGTACAGCGGCATACGCAAATAGACGCTTAATAAATGCTGGTGGGATGAGCTTCTCGTGCAGATATGGGAGAGTTTAGCAACTTAGCCAATATCTCATGATGTGCCAATAAGAATAAACATCGAGCCATAAGATCTACCCCGAATATGCTGTGCAAACAGAGATTTTGCTAAGCAGGGCAAGAATTTGAACAAGGGTTTCTTTTTCTTTCCCCTGCACTTTGACCCAATCTTAAGAATAGACAAGACAGTAGTCAGTGTTTCAATTTATTGGCTAGATTGCCAGAAATATGAACGCCTCACCATTCCTTTCTAATCATCATACCTGTAATGTTATAAGCAAGAACAAAAGTTGAGTTGAACGGAACAGATGAAAGAAATTATCATGGCGTCTCATTTCAAATGTGAAGAGAAAATAAAGATCAAACCTAAGAACTGTCTGTTGCTTTGGGCCTTGCTTATGTATGAGAGCAAAAGAAGTGGATGAAATGCTTGAGACCTTGAGAACCCCACAGATATTATGGACCTATCTCCAAAAATATGCCCCGACCCAGGGCTGTTCTTGGATGCCCCATGAGTGATGTACGAAGTGGAGAGGCCAACAGCCTAGATTCGCTGAACACCAAATACTCAATGTAGAGTGACACTAAACCAATGGATTGAGCATCCCCAAGGGCAGGCTATTGAACAACATGAAAGCAGGTGGGCAAGTCTTTTCTGTCATCTTGGATGTGTACGTGATCCCTTCCTTTGCTGAACATACACGGCCCAGTTCCTTTGTGCATGGCTCTTCTGTCCGTACGGGGATGCACACATTAGGAAACCCAGCATAGGGCTTTGTTCTACCACCAACCACATTAGTTGGAAATCTGTGATAAGCAGTTTCTAAATAGTTTATGTTTCCAGTTGAGCAGTCGCCTTCCTCTTTTACTTTGTTCCCATTATGACGGTGAAACCCGAGAGTATGGAAAAATCTTCTTATCCCACGATGTCGCCTTCTCCTATCATGGTCCCGGTCCCTTGTCTGGGTTCTTCTCTATCACTTCTCTTGGAGCCCGTTATTAACAGGGTTCTTAATTGGCTCTCCCTAAGCTATGCACATGTCTACCTCAACCCTCCCCATACTGCAGCTATTGCGATTGCTCCAAACCACAAGCAGTGTGTCAGCTTCTTGCTAAATACTTGTGCAGTTTCCCATTGCCTCCATTCAGACATTCTGCTGCCTTCTTCAGATTTTGCTCTCGAGCTTGGGTTTCACTTTGTAGCCCAGGGAATCCTTGAACTCTAGTTCTGCCTCAGTCACCTAAGGATTAAGGAGACAGGCCTGTACTATTATTTACATTTTAAATCACAGCTTCAATCGTCTCTTCATCTATCTTCTCACCAGTTTCTCTCTCCCACATTCTCACCTTAAAATCAAAGCGTGACTCAAGGCCCATCCATTCTGTTGAGGGCTGCTTCCTCAGCTTCATCTCTAACACTCTTCTGTACTATCCATAGCTAGGAACACATTTACCTGCTAATGATTAGCCTTTAAATGTTGGCTAAAATTATATATCTCTTAACACTATCGATGAAACTATCCTTCCCATCTCACCTCAATACCATGCATATATCTAAGTTATTTCAAAGACCCTGTGGTATGCACTCTGTTTATATATCTGTCTCTTCAATGGGGTATAGAGTAAGAATCTTTGAACTATTAGAATCGTGTTTTCTTTTATCAACATAAGTACTTTCTTACATCTGGGGAAGGTTTCAGGCTCCAGAGACCTCACACTCTTCCGAATGTATCACCCAAGTTACAAAATCCTCTGTAGGGGACTGATAGATTTTTAGTCTACCCAAGGCCCATGCTTCCTACTTCTGGAACATTCTCTGCTCACCTGGACATCAAGAACTCCTTTTTCAAATGGTCTGACTCTCATTTTCCAGTGTCTTCCTTCCCAATCATCTAACACTCTTCGGTTGTTTGCAGATATAGTTGAGGTTGTATGCATGACTCTGATTGAGCCTGACTGTACAAGTGTACCCACAAAGTCACTAGGTTTGTAGGTCATAATCAGGACTTGGCTCATTTCCAGCCTGGGTCATCCTGTAGTGGTAGAGTTCTATAACAGAACCTGGCTTTTCACAAAGCTAGGAAGGTATGTTTATAATTGTGAGATGAGGGGACCTACTTTGTAATCCTTAACTCTGAAATATTTAGGTACATATCTTATTAACTTACATGTGGGCCTCTATAAATGCTAGGGGCGTGTGCTGTTTAACATAGCATGAGTCACGTAGTTAGTACTTAATTCATGATTAAGGAGGGCTAAGGGTAAAAAGGGGTCAAATTACTAAGACTCAGGGGAAATAATTGTGGCATTGGAAAAAAGAAACTATAGAAGGGATTGTTGAATTGTCAATCTAGCTAATATACTTCCTAAAAAACCCTTCTATTTAAAGAACAAAAGTTATATTTGGGGTATAATTCAGTGGTTCAGTACTTGACGTTCATGTGCATGATATGGGGTGACTCTCCATCAACACCAAACACAGACACACATCAAAATATCAAAACGAAGAAACAAAGCAAAACTCCACAGCCCCCTTGCCCCCTGACCATCTTCGATACATTTGCTGAGAAGAGCTCACTTAATAAGTCAGAACCAATAACTGCAAAAGCCTTATTTGATTTTTTAAAAAGTAATTCTTCGTGTTTTCAAAACAGCACACCTGCTTATGACATCCTCCACAGATGGGTTAAAGATGAAATCTAATGCAGAATGAGTCAGATAGGAAAGACAACTGCAGGATTACAGTACTCCATCTGAGGAGAAGACATGGGAAGGTGATAACAACGTCTCTTAGAGCCAGCAGTTCAGGTCTGCTCCTTCAAAGGAGTCCTTTACCCTCTGTGGGCAGTTAGAGCAACACTTGCCTCCCAGAGAGAATCTTAAGAGCTGAGACCATAAAAAACCCTGACTAGCATGGGAATTTAACTTTTTCTCAGGTTGAACAGTCTATGGTTCAACATATTGAGTTTTTAAAAACCTTGTATCTCTTTTCTCTTCATCAAATATATCTATTGTCACATAAATTTGTGGTGTAAATAAATGCATACAGGTTGTATACTGAAATATGCCTAAGAATATAATTACACAGAATATATGTTTGTTGACATTTATAGAAGTAGAGACACAGGAAGATATCAACAAAAATGGAGACAGACAGATAGATGGAGGAGATAGATAGAGAGATAGATACAGACAGACAGAGAGACAGACAGATATTTAATCTGGACAATCAACCGACAAACATCGTTTTAACCATTTAGGGGATAAGGTGATAAGACATCATAGATAAGGAATGATGGTGTGGGAGAAAACACAGCTCAGAATGGGCAGTAGCCTAGCACAAGCAGGCACTGTAGGAGCCGTGTTAGGAAACCCTAATGGTCACAAGCCAGTGCATTCATGTATTGAGTATCAAGTATCAAGTATCAACTATCAACTATCAAGTATCAAGTATCAACTATCAAGTATCAAGTGCCAAGTATCAAGTATCAAGTGTCAAGTGTCAAGTATCAAGTGTCAAGTATCCATTTTCTAGATGTGGCAGTTGAGCTTTGGAAGCCCTTCGTAATGAGAGAGCCATCCAGCTGAGGAGCTGCCAGGAGGACCGTTTAGGAAGTATGGGAAGCATTTTGAAGTTAATCTGGAATATGGTGTCCATTAAGAAAGAACGATTTTAATTGTATGGCTTCCGCTGTAACTGCCGAAGTGTAAATTGGTACCACTTCTGCTCAGCACATGTATTAATCTCTCATTTGAACTTAAACACATGACAGGAAAATTTGGCGTAAGAATTTCCTCACTGCCTCCTAAAGACGACGGAATCTAGGGCCGAACGCTGGCTCTTTGATTTGTGGACTTCAACAAAATGATAAGGTTCAGGTAAATTATCTTTGACATAGTTGAAAACTCTTATGGTTTGTGGAAGTTGTAAGTTTCAAGTTAACAGAATCAAGGAAAACTTAGGTCACTCTGTCAAGAAAGAGAGAGATGTGAGACCTGAGAATGGAGTTTCAGAGCCAAGACGGTTGAGCTCAGCAAGGAAGGAGGAGGGGAGGGGAAGGGAGGGGAAGGGAGGGAAGGGAAGGGGAGGGGAAGGGAGGGGAGAGGAGGGGAGGGGAAGGGGAGGGGAAGGGAGGGGAGGGAAGGGGAGGGGAAGGGGAGGGAAAGGGAGAGGAGGAGAGGGGAGGGGAGAGGAGGAGAGGGGAGGGGAGGGGAGGGAAGGGGAGGGGAAGGGGGGGAGAGGAGAGGAGAGGAGAGGAGAGGAGAGGAGAGGAGAGGAGAGGAGAGGAGAGGAGAGGAGAGGAGAGGAGAGGAGAATTATATTGAAGAGGCTGCCCCACCAGTACCCGTCCTTGGGTACAGTGATAATGTCCCCAAGAGTCTGACGGGAGGAGCTGGGTGGATCATGGGGCAAGGGGAAGGGCATGTGGTTTAAAATGAAGAAACTCATAGTTTCTGCCATTAGATCAGTCTCTCTAGATCTGCACTAAATGCATGATTAAAGATTGAAGGGCCACGTGATTCTCATGCCATCTCTGCCAGATCTTATTTTGGTGGAAATAAGTCAGGCAAATGGCTGTCAGCAGAGACCATGACTCCTTTCCTTGGCACCGTCTCCTGTGCAAATGCGGGGTAGCATAATTCCGAAGCTGGAGACAGAGTGCCTGGACTCCAATCTCACCCACTCTACTTCTAAGGTTACGCTTGTTTCCTGGAACCTATATTAGCCTTTGTGGGGGCTGCTTCGAGACCAGCAAATGATCAACCCTTCTCAGTCTGCCTCAGTGGACAACTAATGGTACTTGCTTGTGCCATGACGAACAGAATGTTAAATTCACAGACAGACAGACAGACAAACACCACACACACACACACACCCCTACATTCCAATATCCTTAACAAACAACAAGATAACAAAAGAATATAAGAAATTATGTCTCTAATTTTCAAATAAGTATTAAGATTTAGTCTGGTGTCTTGTTTAATTGTTTAATGTTTAATCATTGATTCCTTTGGTTTCCGGGGCTAGAGTGGAGAATTCAGTAGAGTATCCGTTGGAAGTGTGTTCATTGGTGACATCAGTGCTGGGCACTCTGGATATAGCTCTGAGCAATTCAAGTACCAAGTACAGCAGTGAGTAGCGTCTTCCATGTCTCAAGCACAAAGGTTGAAGTGAGTGTCTTCAATGGGTGGAAGGAAGGGTCCACCTGTGATGGCTTCCGCCCACCACCTGCAGACCCAAGGTGGTGCCTTTTGTCTTTGATCACCAGGAATCTTTGTATGTTTGGAAGACTTTTCTGGGTGTGCAAAATATAGTTCTAGCCTGGTTTTTATTTTTCAAGATAGAGGGGGTACACTGAATGGCAGCACGAGTTAGAATTACCCCTAGTGCATTGAATGTTTTTTATTTTATACAGATGAACATTTTGCCTATTTGTGTGCACGAATACATGGGTGCCACACTGAGTGCTTGGTGTGTGGATTCAGAAGAAGGTGTCCAATCCCCTGGCACTGGAGTTACAGCAGGTTGTCAACTGCTATGTAGATGTTAGAAACTGAACCCAGGTCTTCCACAAGAGCAGTCTGTGCTCTTAAACGTTGAGTCATCCCTGGAGGCCCTATTTCTTGTTTTTACCGAGATGAAAGCCTAGGAAATCAAAACGATAACTAGACTACCATTTCTGTTCCGTGTCCTGCCAGTGAAATCACAGCGGCTAAATAGTAAAGAGACATAGGAACATTTCATTCAAACACCATCGGTTTTTGGAGTTACAGTTTAGGAATTCTTGTCTTCAGGAGACATTTGTGTTAGGAACATCTACAGTCATGCCCCCACTACGCACACATCTCTGTAACAGACAGCTGCAGATTTTAGAATAGCCATGCATCCCCTAAATTGTCCTCAGGAGAAGTGAACCTGCTTTTGGTACTGCCCTAGAAAGGGAGCTTGTCAGAAGGCGGCCCTGTGTGATGCCGTCCTCAGAGGAAGGCCCTGTGTGATGTCACCACCAGCTGCTATGTGATACAAGTTCCAGTTTCTATTAGGAACCCGACGTCCACACCCGAGCGTATGTTGCAGGACGTTCACTGACTTTGTAGTTGAGGCAAGGCTGAACAACTGCCAGTCTAGATGGCTTTTAAAAACCAAAGGCTTCCTCTCCAGTGGGTCCATCCCTACCACCTTCTTCCCAAGGCTGTGCAATGAGGACACAGAAGCCGCATTAACGTGTGCCTTGGAGAAAGTGCTTTGAGACAGCAAGAAACAGCTGGCCCTCTCCAGCTCTTTCCTGAATCTCCCATAAGGCCAAGGTGTGAAAGATGGGGATGAAGACTTGACCAAATAGTGAAGTCAAGACAAAACAAAAAACAAAAAACAAAAAAACAGGACGCAGAGGCTTGCAGGAATGCAGGACACAGCAAACTACATTCTTTATGGAGACACAAAGGGTCCAATCAAAAGTTAAGTCTATCAATCCACTCAGACACGTTCCTTATTCTGCTGATGGCTCTGATCTCGTGTTCTTCCCTAGGCTCTGTGAATGCTGACCACCTATTAAACTCTGACCCATCTTTAAGCCCTACTTCGAAAGCCCCATATGCAAGCTTTCCTCATCTCCCAGTGAGCTATTTCCTGCCCAGTGGAGTTTGAACCTAACCTAGTACTTTGTCCTCAATGTTTAGCACTTATCTAGTTACTTATTTATGACTTGTTAATATATCTGTCTCTCTGTCTCCCCTCCTCCTCTCCAGATGCAGACTACAATTTTCTTGAATATCTTCCATGACTTTTCCTGCTATCTGTAAATATTATCCATGTAACCAGGCCCTGGCCCCCAGGAAGTACTCAATAAATGTTTATTGACCCATATTCTGAGGAAATGTCATTTACGGGACTCATCAGCTATGTCAGAATGCAAAAGGAGCAGGTTGGGACTATCCAAATGAGTGAGCCTCTTGCTTCCTTAAAGGTGTGAGCCACATTAAGGACACTTAGTAGGTCAGAACCTTTGGGGGGAAAAATAAAGAAACAAAATCAACTTACATTCATGGTGGGAAAGTTCGTTCAGCAGACTGACCGTCCGTGCATCAGATTAGGTTTTGAGGTGGAATTATTGTCTGTGCTGTTTTCTCAGAGGCTTCGTGTAATCTGCCTTTAAAATAAGCATAGCCAAGAGAGTTCCATGCGTTCCCAGAGATAACTGTCTCCTGGGTTAACAGACTTCTAGGGATCTCGCACAAATAAACAGTCTGTAATAGTGAAACCGGGTGGCTGCTTCTCTACTTCTTTGTGTGCAGCCTGACTGAAACTGCTGGAGTCCGACTGTGTTTATACAAACTAACTAATCCCACTAGATCATCTTGACCTGCAGTTACCCTCTTCCTCCCAGCTGGCACTCAACTCCTGCCAAACAAGTCTGTAGCTTCATAACGAGCAACACTTTCCATTAAAGGGATAGGTAGGACCCCTGCATGGCTTTCTCTGCATTCAAGCACCCTAGCCTCCATCACATCTGATACTCCCGCTATCCACCACGGAGACACTCCACCAGCCGTCTAATGACTGCCATGGCAACAACCAGAAAGCCTCCCCGTGTTCGCTGCTGGATCAGAAGCGAACCCTGGAGGCTTAGTTTGCCTCCTGACTGCCATTCCAGGCTTCCAAACCTCCTGCATTGAAGACTTGCTCTCTAGATGATGACAATTCTAGGATGTGGCTGGTCAGTGGGAAGAAGTTAGGACACCAAGGGTACTTGCAGACCATATTGTCCCTCTCCTTCCTTTTTGCTCCCTGCCTGTAACCGCAGGCTACCCTACCCGCACCCCAGTTTCTGAGGAATGACTCAGAGGCTTTAATATTTATTTAAAAATGTCTAAGCCGTAGGCTTTGACTCGTTTCCTGGCTGGGTCGTAACTCACATTAATCCATTTATACTCTTCTACATCTGCATGGCTACTCAGCTTTGTGCCTGACTCCCACAATCCCCACCCCCACCCCCCCGCCTCTCTCTCCTTCCCTCTCCCTCCCTCTCTCCCCCTCTCTCCCTCTTCCCCTCTCACCCTCCCTCCCTCTGCTTTTTCCTCTCTCCCCTCTCACTCCTCCCCTCTCCCCCTCTCTCTCTCCCTCCCTCTTTCCCTCTCTCCCTCTCCCCCTCTCACTCTCTCCCCCACCCACTTGATATCCCACCTTCTATTCTATCCTTTCCTATAGACCTCAGGCTTTCTTTATTTTGGAATTTATTTAATTATTTTATTTACATTTTATCCATTGCCTCTTCTCCCACTTCCTCATCCCACTTCCCCTCCCCCTTGCCTCTAAAAAGGTGCGCCCCACCCCATCCCCTTTCCTGAGTCTCAACTCTCTCCAGGATTAGACGCACCCTCTCCCACTGAAGCCAACCAGGCAATCCTCTGCTATATATGTGCCAGGGGCCTCGGACCAGCCCATGTATGCTCCTGGTTGGTGGCTCAATCTCTGGGAGCTCCCTGGGGGGTCTGGGTTAGTTCAGACTGCTGGTCTTCCTATGGGCTTGCTCTCCCCTTCAGCTCCTTCAGTCCTTCCCCTAATTTCTCCATAGGGTCCCTGGCTTCCTTCCAGTGATTGGGTGTAAGTATCTGCTTCTGTCTCAGTCAACTGCTGGTAGGGCCTCTTAGAGGACAGCCATGCCAGGCTCCAGTCTGTAAGCACATGCTCTCTGGGCTTCTATCCTGCCCTCACCCATACCTGATCCTGTTCCTCTTTTCCCCTCCCCCCTTTCTCCTATTCAGGTTCCTCCCTCCCTCTGATTCCCAAGATTATTTTGTTTCCCTTTCTTAATGGGATTAAAGCATCTTCACTTGGGCCTTCCTTCTTGTTAAACTTCTTATGGTCTGTGGGTTGTATCCTGGTATTCAGTACTTTTTGGCTAATTTGACAAAGAAGCCAAAAACATATAGTGGGAAAAAAGAAAGCACTTCAACAAATGGTGCTGATCTAACTGGCAATCTGTATGTAGAAGAATGAAAATAGATCCATATTTATCACCTTACATAAAGCTCAAATCCAAATGGATCAAGGACCTCAACATAAAACTAGATACACTGAATCTAATAGAAGAGAAAGTGGGAAAGAGCCTTGAACAGAACACTAATGCCTCAGGCTCTAAGATCAACCATTGACAAATGGGACCTCATGAAACTGAAAAGTTTCTGTAAGGCAAAAGACACTACCAATAAGACAAATCGGCAATCTAAAGATTGGGAAGAAAAAAACCTTCAGTAACCCTACATCTGATAGGGGGCTAATATCCAAATAATATCCAAAATATATAAAGAACTCAAGGAGTTAACCTCCAAAAAATCAAATAACCCAATTTAAAAATTGGGAGCTAAACAGAAAATTCTCAATAGAGGAATCTCAAATGGCCAAGAAGCATTTAAAGAAATGTTCAACATCTTTAGTCATCAGGGAAATGCAAATCAAAAGAACCATGAGATTCCGCCTCACGCCAGTCAGAATTGCCAAGATCAAAAACTCAGGTGACAGCAGATGCTGGCGAGGATGTGGAGAATGAGGAACACTCCTCCATTGTTGGTGGGATTGCAAACTGGTACAACCACTCTGGAAATCAGTCTGGAGGTTCCTCAGAAAATTGGAAATAGTTCTACCTGAAATCCCAGCTGTATCACTACTGGGCATATACCCAAAAGATGCTCCACTGTATCACAGGGACACGGGGACACGGGGACACGGGGACACATGCTCCACTGTGTTCCTAGCAGCTTTGTTCATTATATGCAGAAAATGGAAACAACCCAGATGTCCCTTGAGGGAGAAATGGATACAGAAAATGTGGTTCACTTACACATCTATTTAAAATGAGGACATCATGAATTTTGAAGGCAAATGAATAGAAGTAGAAAACATCATCCTGAATGAGGTAACCCAGACCCAGAGAGACATGCAGGGTATATACTCGCTGATAAAGGTCACAGTCTTTTTTTCCTTCTATTGACAAGTGATGCTTCCACAGGGTACACAGTATACTCACCCTCTGACAGCAGTTTTCTGCCTTGTACACTCCCTGCCTTGCCATGGATCCCTAAGTCCAAGGCTGTGAGTCCTTTGACTAAACCACGAGCTAAAATGAACCCTTCCCCCTTAAAGCTGGTTTTGACACTGCAATGGAATGCTAACCTACACAGTGGCAGCCTGGTGCTTTAACAGGACCTCCGGTCTCCTGGGCTTCAACTCTCTCACTACTCCAGTTAACTCAGGCGTTCCTTCATGCAAACGCTAGTGAAGCGATGGTCCAAGGGGCATGCAAAGTCACACTCGGAGCTCGTGGGCGCTTTAAAAATATCCTGCACTTGGAACCCGATAGAACCCCAACTATGTTTTCCTCAAATGTCTCTTGTAAACGTTGAAACAGCCCGAGGCTTCAGAGGGGTGCTATCAACTCACATGTTTTTGATTCATTTACACTGGTACTATTAAAGCCCTGTATTTCAAGAGCTAGCTGATGCTGAAGGGACCAGCTAAACTTTGGAATAATCTCTGTAAAATCTTTCTTCTTAACCACAGGAAGATGTGTTTTTCCACAAGAAAATGAACAGTTAAATGCCAGAAAAATCTGGGTTTGATTCGAGACGCACCCAGGAGGTTTAACAGGACTGTAAATTCGAACTGGGGTTTGTTTCCATAGATGACACGCCCATATGCCGCATTGATACTCGGTGTGCATATAAGCTCAGCTCACACATGCTGGTGTGCAGTGTTAATATTTGGAAGGTCGGAGCCAGTTGGCAGGTTAGGTTGAGATAGGATGCTAACGAGATCGGGAGGTCTTCCTGAGCATGGATGTTACCTCTCTTAAACCAGCCTCTTTCCATTAATGATCTTAGTGGCTGTAGGCCACTCTGATTCAATCCAATTCAGCACTTCACTGAGGCCTACAAAGCACTAGTATTGTGCTCAGCACAGGGACAGAACACATTGCCACACGAAAGGAACTCACAGTTCCCAGGAGAGACAAATGGGTAAAGGGGAGAAAGCATCTATGAAGTACAGAAGAGAGGTAGGCCATCTGCTCCTTGGGCGTCAAGGGTAGCATCACCAAACAGGTTCTTCCTTACCTTGTCAGCCTGTGTGTATTTCCCTGGCAAACATAGCTGTTCCTTTGCTCTCTAGTACTCAACCTCAAAGGCAGGGAATTGAGAAACATAGTGACTGAATGGTGACGGTTATACAGAATCAGGGGCAGCGTTGGATAAGGGAGAGTGCGAGGCAGAGAAGGACATAGGAACAAGAGAACTGGGAAGAAGACAAGTGAATTGCAGAGCAGCAGAGGATGGTGTTGAGTACCCATAAATACGTCTCTGCCTCCTGAAGCCTTCCGTTCCCTGTGTAAAAGATTGGACTCCTGGAGCTGAACAGATAGCTCAGCAGGTAAGAGCCCTTGACTGGTCGTCCAGAGGTCCTGAGTTCAATTCCCAGAAACCATGTGGTGGCTCACAACTTGTCTGTAATGGGATTAGATTCCCTCTTCTGGTGTGCACGAAGACAGAGCTCTCATATACAAATATACATGAAAAATAATTTTAATGTGTGGGTTGAATTTGGGAGCTGTTTAGTCATTGAGAGTTTAAGGAAGGAATTCCCCCATGCTCTAGAAAGAGCAGTTGCTTAGATGCGAAGGAAATGTGGGAGCAGTGGCCCACTTCAGGCAGAGCTAAAAATGACCTAAATGTAAACAGTCCTGGCCACAGGAGAGGAAGGTAGATGTACGAGCTGAAGCAGGTGAAACCTGAAGGAAGAGAGATGGAAGGAACGGTAAGAGAAGTGCGTCTTCTCTGGAGACTGTGAGTTTAAGAGGCTGATGGGAAGGGACTAGATGGATGATGGAGTCTCCAGTCAGCCTGAGAGACAGTAGAGGAAACATGGTAGGGAGGGAAAAGAATGGCAAGAAGTTTCACTTCAGCTGCTATGGTTATCTATATGGAAACATAAAGACAGATATGAAATGCTGTAGAGACGGGCTGAGGTGGGGGTCGAATACAGATAAACAGCCATGTATGGTGTCAACCTGTAGCCCTAGTACCCAGGGGGATCAAGGAAAGAAGATTGTGGGTTCAAGGCCAGCTTCATGAAGACCAATGATGGGAAGGCAGTGACCAACCTTGTCTGGTGCCCCAGGACAACTGAGGATGGGAGGACGGAAAGGAGCCCACTGAGTTTGGGACTGGCCATGATCAATAGCTTTGCTGTGACCTCGAACCAGAAGCACACACCCATTGTTCAGATGATTGAGATGGGCTGAGCAAATCATGCATGGCGTTTACTGCTGGAAAGCTGTACTGGACACACACATTTCAATCTGGAAGACAGAAAACATTCGAAAAGAGTAAACACAATGTCCAAAGGAAGGAGGGAAGTTCAGGATGCAGAGAGATCAGCCTAAGCAGGTACCTGGCACTATCACCCAAGAGACGTTTCCTTCTCAGCCTGGAGAATAAAACATTCGTAGTGGTTTCACGTGAAAAAATGTTACAGGATTATTCATCTAAATTCTTTCCATCTCTGCAGTTAAAAACATCCTCAAACTCTGTTTTTCTAAGCAGACCAACTCCTCATGAAATGGTATAAAGTCGGAAAGAATGATTCCAATGGAATGAAGACTTTGGGGGATGGGGATCTGAGTTAAAACCTCAGCCCTGCCAACACGCAACTCACTTGACAGAATTTTTGGAGGATCAGTTGAGACGAGGTCCATGAACCCCCTGATAGAGTTACATTGACTTTCCAGGTTTGTGGGGACCCCCACCCCCACCCTAGTAAAGGGTGGTAAGGCACCAGTGGTAAAAAGCAATTAACTTGGAGAGGTGATTGGATGATAAAAGTTCTAACCTCATTAATGGAGTAGTTCACCATGGTGCTCATACCTGAAGGGGGTCACTCAAAAGCACAGGACATGGTTTGAAGAAGGAGACCATTGAGACATCTCCTTAAGGAGTGTCTTGTTCTTGAGCCTTGTGTTTCCTGTTCTGTGCCTGGCTGCTGTGTGATGACTGTGTCTATTTACCTCACCACGCCCTGTCCACTCTGATGTTCTGCCTTAACCCAAGTCCACAGTGATGGGGCCAAGGGACCACAGCCTGAGCTACAAGCTCGGAGAAGTCTTCCCTCCTTCGCTTGACTTTCAAGTATATTACTACAACAGAAAGGCCAGCTGAAAGTTGTTGGACTTCTGCACACTGACAAGTGGCCTTTGTTTTAAATGTGCTAATCCACTGACAGGAAGCCCTTGTGATGGTAGTTGGTGCAGAGACACGAGAGATAAAAGCTGGAGAAACTCAAGCCTCCTTCTTTTCACATTCCATTCTCCATTGTGCCTCAAAAGCTGTCCAGCTGCTGACAGCTCCCATACTGGCCACTTTGTACCTGTTCCCGAGCCTTGTACCTGCAGGAATAGACATTCATTCACTGGTGTGCTGTCAGGATTCCTCAGAACCGTCTGTGCTTAACACCTCTTATAGTAAGATCCACATGTTTAGTTCATTCTCACCACACAGTGATTGACTAAGGTTTTAAATAATTACTGCCCCTCAAAGAACTCACAGTTCAATATAGCACAAATCATCAGCCACGGAACGAATCTTCCAGTAAAGTGTCCAGTGACGTGCTAAGTAGCTACCACCCTGCAGATTCAATGAAATTCAAAACCAGTATAGTGAAGATGACTAACTTTGTTTTTAACCTAGAAGGGGAACCAAAGCAGCCAAATGCTCCTTAGGAGTATCCTATTAGAACTTCATAACTCACATTCATATGCTTAGACCGTAGCCCTTTCCGGAAGGGATCCGAGTCATCTTCGTGAAGTATACACGCACACAGAACTGAGGAAAATCAAAGTCTAATCCCAAGATTATAGGAAGGATGTCTACTAAAACATTGTAAATACAGAAACATAAAAAATCAATCCTGCAGTTTATGTGCGACGACCACGGAGATTAAATGGCCCAAGCAATCACAAGAGGGCATCAGGGCCAAAGGCAACACACTTCCTGCTGGTCTCGAGCTGCAACTGTGTAAAGCAGACAGGATGGTACAAAAGCCACACCGACGTGAATAGACCAGATTGGAAAGCCCAGGAAATAACCCCATAAGTGTAGGATTGAACTGACTGATCTCCAGCAAAGGTGCTAAGGACTCTACAAGGCTCCTTAAAGGGAAGCCTAGGAGAAAGGCTTCCTGACATCAGCCTTGGCAAGAACTATGACATATGACGGACCAGGCACACACAGGTGACGAGTCACCAAACTGCCACTTGGTGCATTCTCTCCAGCAGTAACTCGTGTGGCAGGCAGAGGCTATCACTTCTTACCAGGTGCTGCAGAGATTGGGAATGACGTCATCTGTTGCTGGTGACTGCCTCATCCAGTGTGTACCATGGCACGGAAAGCATTAGTTCCTCTACGAGCCTCAACACCATCAGCTTCAATGTCCGCTGCCTCACCACTGAAGCACTGCTGCACGCTTTAGGGTTCCTGTTCTCACTACACAGCTCCACTTTAAAGTACCAATCGCTAAACTGTCAGAGCATACTCTGTGCTGCGTGAGAGCTCCAGCAATGGCCGCCCAGGACCAGTGGAGGCGACCTGTCAAAGGACACTGGCTTCCTGGGTTCCAAGTGTCACTTCCAGCTTCTTCGATCACATCTTGGGCTCGGTGCATATTCATTATGCTAAAAGTATATCCTGTGGTTTCCTATCAAGTCCATTCCCATCCCATTGACCAGGGGGAAATTGATCACATGGGTGAAGCCACTCCGTGGCAAAACATGAAATGCTACAATGAGGAAGAAATAGGTATTGGTTAGCATTTTATAATTCCAACCACATAAGTGAATCGTCTTGTTTTCCTTTTTTCCTAGATTATCAGGAAACTCAAATCATAATGTTTGCATATTACATTATTTATACAGCATAAATATATATTTCTAATATATATATATATATATTAGAAATCATGTAGGAAAGAACACTGTAGTACAGATCTCTCCTCATATCCTAATTTTAATTCTGGATATATTTCCATAAGTTAGACAGTAATTGTCATTACTTTAACTTTCAGGCTTTTTATTTTATTTATTGCATTTTTAGAAATCTCCATGCCCTTTCTGTTCTCATTAATCATGTACATGAGCTCCATTTTCTTTATAATCTGAGAAACACTTGAAAAAGAGCGATGGCACCCTAACAAGAGTGGGCTAGCTTCACACCGTTGTTCTAACAGGCCCTGGGGCCCCTGTGCTGTTGAACGTCTTTCATACATCTGTGTCTTTTTTAGAAAAGAATGCCCACCCATGTCCCTCACCAACTTGATAATTAGATAATTTATTTTCTACTGAGTTGCATGTCTAATTTGGTTCTAGGCCTTTATGAAGTATGATATATATATGGTTCATAGCCTGTGACCTTTGCATTTTGGTGATTGTTTCCTTTGACATCGTTTTTGGTTTGAACTCGGCTCTTGTTCAGCTTTTCAAAGCTCACTGCCCTCTCCTCTGAGTCTTATGTCAGAGTTAAGTGAAGATCTGACGGCTTGTAAGTTGCTTGGGCTGCTGATGTCACCTCCCAGCAAGCACGGCAAAGACCACGATGTTCTCCCACTTTCTTCTAACAGTTTTATAGTTTCAGTTTAAATGTTTAACCTATTATGAGAGTGGACACTGATTTTTTTTTTTGACCATTGACTGTATGAAGAGGACGAAACAAACTTCAAGTGGGGCCTTACACTAAGGGTCCTGTGGACAACATCCTTGACAGTACTCAAAATAAAAGCGGAAGTTTGCATGTGGCTATCCTCTATCACTCTCTTCTCAAAATCAATACAAGACACAGCAAAGCAGGGCAGTGGACAGCCACTCTTACAGAGCCTGATCAGAGGGAAACACAAAACGTATTCAAGGGAAGACATTAAAAGCTCTGGGGGTGGTGGGGTACAGAGTATTTCCCAGTTTAAGTCAACTAAACCACCGTGCCCCTGAACTCCGGCTGTAATAAGCTAGGGCCCAGAGGGTGTGCCTCTTGTCACATCGGATGTCGGACGAGGAGGGTCCTTGACATTCTACCACAGAAGCTTGCCTAGTGTAGTCAGTATGCTAAACCTCACCCCACCTAACTCGAAGGGGGTGAAAAACGCTTTCAACGCGCATATTGTCAAGGGTGTCCCACAGTAGGCTTATGCAGTCACCAACCATCACAGACCGTCTAGGCCTTTCACTCCACCGTGGGCCCCACAAGCAACACTGGAAGTGGACCCCATGCTCCTTCCACCTCAGTAGTCCCAGTGGTGACTCAGAAGGCAAAACTCTGCCTCTCAGATCATTGGAACTTGGCATGTGGCTACCCAAAGAAGCAGGCCCCGGTTAAACTGCTTTAAACAAAAAGCAGGCTTCACACCTCACTTTTAGGAGAACAGTTTTTTTTTTCAGTAAGAATAAAAATGCCCTCGCTCTATCATCTGTATTGGTTTATAGGATTGTTAATCTTTAAGGTGAGTTATTCCAGCACCAATAGAGAAAGTAAACCGAGGCTCTAGGCTGGCATCACCAGAGAGTGTCTACCTGGTCTTGGAGCATCTCGGGGTGCAGCTGGCTTGCGCTGGAACTGTTATAAAACGCTGACTGTTGGGGCATCCACACCCTCCACTGATGGTTTCTGTGGTTTCTCTGGGTTTTCTGTTTCACAGACAAACATCTCTCCCCTCCATGCTGTCTGCACACACTGGCCTCCCTGTGATCGAATATACACAGCACTTGCCTGTCATACTGCTTCCGGCTCTGACTGTGTGGCACTGGGCTATACTATTTAGCTGCATATTTTTAAATGTCATGTCCTATCTCTGACAGTTTCCAAACGTACATGCAATGTGTGTTAGCCCTTCTCAGATCCTAGTACCTTATCTCACCCCCATGTGCCCGCCACTCCGCGGAAACGTTCTCTCCTAGGTGCTGCAAGACCAGGTAGACACTGGTGATGCCTCAGATTACTTTCTCTCTCTGTGTCTCTTTCACACACATGGCCCACGGAGTCAAATGAGTGGGTATGAGTGGCAGTTTACTGGATTTGGGTCAGCTAATCAGTGGCTATACCACTGAACAAAAACACACCCTTTCTCCCGGCCACCATTAACTTGTCCATAGTCCTGAGAGAGGGGCGGGGTTTCATAGATCCTTCTGTCCTCCAAGATAAAAAGGTGACAGGCCCAGTCTTGTCCAGGTCTTATCCAGATAACCACAGCTGCTTGGGCTATGTCATGTCCTGGAGACTTCTCTCCAGGGCTGGCTTTTACATTCTCTTCTCTCCTGCCTCTGTGATCTTCACTGAGCCCCGAGTTTGGAATAAGTTTGACATGAATGTCCTGTTTAGAGCTCAGAACTCCCTGGCCACCTATTCTCAACTGTGAGTCTCTACATCAACTATCGTCACTGGCAAGAGGATGTTTCCTTGATGAGGGCGGAAAGCTCAAGTATATTTTATTTCTTATGTGCATGTGTAGGTGTATGCACTTGAGTTCAGACATCCATGGAGTGCTGAAGAAACCTTCATACTGATTTCCAGAGTGGACAGATTAGTTTACATTCCCACCAGGGGTGTATAATGGTTCCCATTTGTCCTCATGTTTGCCAGCATTTGATATTTGTTTTTTTTTATTTTCTTTTTACTTCTTTAATAACTTATTTTATGTACATCAGTGTTTTGCCTGCCTGTCTGTATGTACACTACATGGGTGCCGGGTGCCTCTAGAGGATGAGAGAGGGCATCAAATCCCCCGGAACTGGAGGTACAGATGGTTGTGAACAGCCATGTGGGTTCTAGGGATGGAGCTTGGGGCCTCTACAATAGCAGCCAGTTAAGAACAGCCCCTGGGCTACTGAGCACGTCTCCTGTCCCTGCTATTCATTCATTAGTGCCTGCCATTCTGACTGGAGGAAATGGAATCTTGATGTAAGGTGCTGCCTTTTACATAGGGTCTTACTGGGTAGTTCTGGTAGACTTGGAATTTGCTATGTAGATCATGCTGGCCTCTTACAGAGATCCACCTGCCTTTGCCTCTCATGTGCTGGTACTAAAGGCATGCAGCGCCTTGCACTGCTGTCACCACTGCTAACACCTCCTCCTCTTCCTCCTTCTCTCTCTTCCCCTCCCCTTTCCCCTCCTCCTCCTCCTCTTCTTCTTCCTTTTATTGAAAATATTCTTTTTACATGTACACACACACACACACACACACACACACACACACACACACACACACAAGACTATATCCTGATTACAGTTTCCCCGTCCTTCTCTTCCTCCCAGTTCCTCCCTACCCCCCCCCCTCTCTGGATCTACTCCCTTTCTGTCTTTCACTAGAAAAGAACAGGTTTCGAACAACAAAATATAACAAAATAAAATGCAATAAAATAAAACAAAACCTGTCACATCAGAGTTGGACAAGGCAAACTAATTGAAGGAAAAGAGCCCAAAAGAAGGCACAAGAATCAGAGACCCCTTGTTCGCACTTAGGAATCCCATACAAGATACTTAAACTGGAAGCCTGCTACAGATGCAGAGAATCTGGTGCAGACCTGTGTAGTCCCTGTGCTTGCTGCTTTAGTCTGAGTCTGTACGAGCTTTGCGCAGTTGATTTAGAGGGACTTGTTCTCCTGCGTCCTCCATTCCCTCTGCTCTTACACTCTTCCTACCTTCTCTTCCACAGAGTTCCCTGAGCTCTGGGGGAGGTATTTGGTGGAGACCTCCCATTTAGAGAAGTGTGTTCCAAGGTTCTTTCTTTCTGAATAATGCCTGGCTGTGGGCCCCCTTCTGCTGCAGGAGGATGCTTCTGTGTTGATTGCTTGAATTTACAATTAAGATTTTAGACAAAGCCCGCCTCTATGGGGGGAATATGGACACCACTTTATGTTGCCTGTGCTTAGACTTTTAAGAAGAAACTAGAAGGCTTGCACTATGCAGGCGAGGATCTCTGTATGGGTCAAAGATATGGCCCAAATGTTTAGTGCAGAGGCAAGCACACAGTAGGCACTCTACACAAGCAAACTATTGATCGTAGCAGACATATGACAGTGAGGCCATGAAAGTTGGCCTGGGGTCCTCAATCAGAGAAGTCGTTGAGGGACTCAGCAAGGACTCCAGACCTAAGGTCTGTTCTGAAGAACCCTTAAGATAAAACTGTGAGACTAGGTGGGAGCATGATATAAAGCCGAGAACTCTGCGTGCTAGCTAACCTTTTGGGTCGGGACTGGAGCCTGCTGTTCTAGCAGAAAGATAGTAAGAAAATGTTTACACCTAGTCTTAGTCATTTCTTTGCAGGCTAGTGAGGCTTGAGGTCGGTGAATGGAATGGTGAGTCTTGAGAGGAATGTGGAGTTTCAGAACAATCTCATCCGGATAATGAATTTGTATGATTTTTAAGCAAATAAAGGAAATAATAGCACTCATTCCCACCCTCAAAAAGGCCCACGACTTTGGCAGCACTGCTTTCGGTGATAAGGAAAACAGTGTTTATCTGCACTCTGCTTCCCACCATGCACACATTCGACCTTCATCTGCAGGCTCTCAGACCACACCCACAGTCATTCTGAGCCCATTTATTTATATCATGACCTGCAGATTTCATGGGGAAAGCCCCAGATCATCAGATCCCTCAGAACAAGTGCTATTATATCCAATAAACTCAACTCAGAACGTGTGGTATGAAAACTTGTAGGGATTAGGGGAGCTGTAATTCTCAGCGGGAATCATATATTCCAGCACACTTGCAGTTGGCTTATCCCTAATGTGTTGGCAATTTTCAGGTTGGAGGACAACCAGCACAGACCTGCTAAACATAAACACTCCTCTCTCTACTAACGGGAAGGCTTTTGTTCAAGCACCATGGCCATAACAATGGCTGTAAATGTCATTAATTTTCATGTATATTTAATAGCTCGGTTTACACTAATTTAAAGGGCTTAGAAAGGCCCTTTATAACACTGTACAAACCCAACTAATCAGTCTACCTTATTCTTCCTAGCCTGTGCCAAGAAGAGATTTCATTTTGATGGGCGTGGAATGAAAAGACGAGGGAAGGCCCTCCCGCAGTTCTTGGAATGGTTTTGTCATTAAGTCTCCATGAATGTCTTGATTGTACCTTCATATTAATAGTCTGCACTGAAATAGGAGAACATTTTATTTCATAATATTTGTCACCAAAGACAAGCACATCTTCCCACACATCTTTGACATGTATGAACATATGCAAAATCAAATACATGTGTCCTGCTAACTCTGAGATCCTAAGATGGGACAGGTTAAACTGGCAGAGGGAGGTTTTATGGGGCTCCAACATTCCTGCTCTTTAAAGGGGGTTGGGGATTCAGCTCACTGGTAAAGCGCTTGCCTAGCAAGTGCAAGGCCTGGGGTTCGGTCCCCAGCTCTGAAAAAAAGAAAAAAAAGTGTAAATAAAGTCCTGTATCTGGCAAAAAAAACAAAACAAAAAACAAAACAAAACAAAAACAAAAACAAAAAAAGAAACAACCCATTACATATGAATTTGCAAATATGTTCAGGTGATTTTTAACAAACACAAAGTTAGACAAGAAAAACACATCCTATAAGGTATCATCATTACATGCTATAAGCTTGTGAAAATTAAGTGTTTGTATATGTTCAGAGACAAAAGATCAATTATATTAGAAGCTCAGATGTGAATGGAAAAAGCATATAGTTTGAGGGAAAAAATGAATGGGTTAAATATGTAAATTATGGCCCCCACGTAAGTGATTCATCAAAAAATGTAAAACCATTAATTGATACAGTTTTCTCTAATAATTCTCTACCTCACACTCCAGTGGCATTAAAGAATGACCTTTCTATAAACACGTGCTTATTGAAAATGTTATCAAAAGCACCAATAAGGACAGAGTATAGGGGACAATATGGATTTTTATGATATAATCTGTGACATACCCTTGTATGTCATTTGCAATGATGAAAACTATGCAGCTAGTTTATCATCCAAATTGTGATAGTTTAGACAACAAGATACTTGTTATACTGAAACAACACACATAATTCTGGAACATCCTGAGCAAGTCAGAACATCATTTAGTCATGGGTAGAATAATGCCAAGAACGTCATGTTAATTTTATAGCCATTTGGAATACTGTAATTTCCAAAGTTGTCCAGGACTGAAGCCTAGCTCAGAGTGGATCTGTGTATCATGTTTGGGCTCAGAGAATATGCATGTATTTATTTCAAAATTGAATCTTTTTCTGTGGCGGACAGACAGAGAGTGAGAACAACCCTTTATAACAAATCCTCTCTTTGTTATTAACCCTTTCTTGCAGATAGAGCCATCATTGTTTAATTACTTCCCCAAAGGCTTACCTTTAAGGTAAGTTGGACTGGAGACTGAATTTCTAACACACCAACTTGGAAGGCAACATTCAAAAGCAAAGTGTAGGCTTTTTTATGTGCACACACATAAGCATGTTGTGTGTAATGTTGCTACTGTTGTGAGTTGTAATATAAATATCTATTTTCTGATGGTCTTAAGTGACCCCTGTGAAAGGGTTCTTCAACCTCCATGTTGAGAACCACTGTCATAGAAAATAAAACCTGGTAACAGAGTATTTTGATCCCATCATCTTTGAATTCCACTTGAGAGTCCTAATTTTAGTATTGGTTTCAACCTATAGCTCCAAGTGATACAGACATGCACTTTAAGGTATAACCAGGAGATGCTTATGCAGTGGACAGGAAGGTACTGATCTCAACAGAAGAGAGAAGACACACACCTTTGGACGACACTTAAAAGAAATACATTGGAAAGATTCATTTAACTTTATTTCTAAGAATTTCATTGAATCTAATGAGAGTTTTATACACTGGTAACTCTCTTTTTCCTACTCCAAACTATAGCATACATTTTAAGTTTCATGTATTTTGGCTGTAATGGTGTATATCTGTAACCGTAGAACTTAGGAGAGCGAGTCAAAATGATTGCAAGAGTGAGGCCAGGCTGGCCTACATAACAAGACCACATCTAAGAACAACAAACAAACCGAAAAAATCCATCCTCATCCCCACCATTTTTTCAACTTGCTCCTTAGGTCTTCTGTCACCTTGGTATGAATCCTACACTAAGAAAGTTTGCATGCCAAGCGTCAGGTGTGCTGCTGACGTATGATTGCAATGGCTGCTTTAATTCTGCCGCCTGCTGATTCTACCTGAAGAATGTCCAGAGAGTCGCTGGAGTACAACATGGCTGTACCATACTGTGTTCATACCAACCTTCAGCATTGCATGCCAAGGGACACTTCACAAGGGACCAGCTCACTTGTGTTGGACCTGGGATGTGTCAGAGTCAAGCAGCTACATTTGCAGGCCTTCAGTTTCATCTCTGCCATGAAAGGTCACCTGCTCTCAGTCTACCTGCTCTCCACTCTCACCCCTGTTAGGCTGTATCTCACAAGAGATTATCAAATAAATACCACGGTTAAAAAATTACCAAAAAAAGTCATATGCATGGTCCACCTAGGCACTTTGTATAATTCTCCACTAGCATATGCTGAAAAACAATTGAAAAAGGAAGTTGAGAAACATAGTTTTCAAAGGTATGCGGGCTTTGCGTTTTGGTGTGCATCGATAAATTTAAATGGCGGCATTTCCCACTGTGCTCGGAAATGGCAATAAACAAGAAGGATAATGGGAGCATAAACTTGCACAAATGTTCATTAGAGCAAACAATGCCCCTTGTGATTCTGGGACTGTACGGATGCACGCTATTATCTCTTCCCAGTGCAAGCGCAAATACAGACCACGAGAGCTAACGAGCTGCGGTGTCGTCTGAATTTCCATGGACTGTATTTACAGCTTCAGAGCCTTACTGAATGGTGCCAAACAGACTTATTAATAATAGCGCTAGTGACACTTCATTGGATAATCCTCTCTGTTTTCGTTGATCTTAATGAGGTAGTTTGGGGTGGTAACCTGCAATGGAAAACTTGGGAGCAGGTGGCAGCAGGACCCGAGTTGCCTCTTGAACTGAAAGGTAGCTAACATCTAAAACAATGCTTTGTTACCCAACAGCTACCCAGCACTACTTTTACTCTAAAAACAGGCAAAAGATAAATTTCAAAAACCTAAGACTTCATCACCTTTTAAAGCTCTTCTGTATGGATGAATGGACAGTAAGGACAGATTTGTTGAAATTTTGTGGCCTGTTCCCACATGTCTGCATTTCCCAATGACACTTTCTTTATGGAAAAGAGTGTACTAGGCATAACACATTTGTTTTTCCATGAGGTGATCGTATGTCTGGTTCATTAAGTCGTACAGCATACACACATTCAGTAGCGATGAAGATGGCTGACGGGCAGGGATAGTTGCCAAACCTTACAGTGTCCCAGCTTACAAAAGGGGTTTCTAATGTTGAGAACTTAATTATGTCACTTAAACCCATCAACCCTTTTCCTTGATTAGTGTTATAAATCTTTCAGGCTTATTATCCTTGTAATATCTGATGCCCAGAGTGAAGAGAATCCCTCTGACGTGTTAGTTTCCCTTAAAGCCTTGGACTGAGAAAAGAGAGCCCCTTGAAGTCTTCCTGAGCAGTTAAAGACCAGAAGACATTTCCCTCCATAATCTTATATGAAAACTCACTCAACAAGTATCATTTTGGGGCCCACATAAGAATTCACAACCAACCCTAGTCTTTTAAGCCCAGGAACCAGGAGTAACAAAATATTTCCATTCAAACAGTATCCACAGCAACACTTTGAAAAGTATGTCAGTGTCCCAAAGAATCAGCTTCCAGATCAAAGAACAGACCACCGTTGATACTATCAGCCTTGATTGGGTTAGTAGACAAGTCATACCAATGGGGATATTTTAATACAAAGAACTCTTCACTGAGTACTGAATTGTTGAGCACACAAATGGGAGTGCCACATTACCTTCGAAACGGTATCTAATCGCCACCTTTATAAATGAAAACAAAAAGAGGGTAATGGAGTTATTTAAATGAGAGGTTTGGAGAATTATTCCAGAGAATCCAACACTGAATTCTAAAGAAAGGGACTAACTCTACAGATGGTGCTGTGGCCTTGGATGGTGCTGTGGCCTTGGACCATATTGGGGTCTTGGATGGTGTTGGGGCCTTGGATGGTGTTGGGGTCTTGGATGGTGTTGGGGCCTTGGATGGTGTTGGAACCTTGGATGGTGTTGGGGCCTTGGATGGTGTTGGGGCCTTGGATGGTGTTGGAACCTTGGATGGTGTTGGGGCCTTGGATGGTGTTGGAACCTTGGATGGTGTTGGGGCCTTGGATGGTGTTGGGGCCTTGGATGGTGTTGGGGCCTTGGATGGTGTTGGGGCCTTGGATGGTGTTGGGGCCTTGGATGGTGTTGGGGCCTTGGATGGTGTTGGGGCCTTGGATGGTGTTGGGGCCTTGGATGGTGTTGGGGCCTTGGATGGTGTTGGGGCCTTGGATGGTGTTGGGGCCTTGGATGGTGTTGAGGCCTTGGATGGTGTTGGGGAGGTGGCAGCTGCCTCCTGCTGGTGTATCTTGCAACAGTGGAAGAGTATGTGGGTTAGTCTAGACTTCTAAAGGAGAATGGTGCTCACTGAGAGTTTTGGGGTGGTGCCATAAGCTGGGCTTCCACACTCGTTGAAACAGGTGCTAATTGCTATCAACTGCTATTGCTGGACTTGGCCACTAGAGCAAGCTTGAGAAAATATTTTGGAATAATGAAAAAAGTAATGACTGGAAAAAAATAGAGTCAGAGGTAGCATAGAAAATAGAAAAATCTCTGGAATCTCATGCCAGCACCCATATTGGGAGAGCCTAACGGAGAAATAAATGTTTTGCTATGGTTTGACATCCCAAAAACATAGAAGGATGTTTTTGATGCTGAAATACAGTAGTTTAATAATGGTCTCACCATTTATACAGGAAAATAAATATTGACCAAGAGTGAGAGAAAACTAAGCCTTCTAACTAGCGTTGTTATTCCTAGACTTACACCTGACTTTCTATTTTTCCATTAGCCCCATGTCAGTTCTGCTGCCTAAGAATATTTTATGGTATGAATTGAATCAGTGTTTTCTTTGTTTGATTCATTTTTAAGGCAGGACCAGTCTGGAGATGACTACAGAAGTCTTTTTAGAGAGGTTATCTAGATGGCTTTAACTCCACAGAGTTGTGGGTCACTCTGAAAAAGAATATATATATATATATATATATATATATATATATATATATATATATATACACACACACACACACACACATATATGACCTGTTTTTACTTAAGAAAGGAAATCAGACTCCACTTGAGAAATGATTTACTGAGCAATATTATTTATGAGCAAAGAGGTGTCAATAAAATTACACATCATGACTTAAGTTTGTGAAATACTTGGTCACATGGTACTTCCTTCTGTCCTTCCTGAGTTCCTCCTCCATCTCCTTTTCTCCATCTCCTCCTCCTCTTCCTCCTCCCCTTCTCCTCTTCCTCTTCCACCCCCTCTTCTTGCCCCCTCCTCTTCCCCATCCTTTTCCTCCTCTTCCTTCTCCCCCTCCTCCCCTCCTCCTCAGTCACCCTTCCTCCTCCTCTTCTTTTTCTTCTTTTTTTTTGCCAAGGTACTTGATAATCAACTTTATTTCACTAATTCACACTAGGTATACAATAACACTACATTTCTCATAGTTTTTAAAAATATATATTTAATAATAAACTATAATAAAACAAAAATGAACATGCTAGAGTTCAATAAGGCAAACCAACGGAGATGGGAGAGAAAAAGCCCAGGAACAGGCACAAGAAGCAGATACCCACTTTTCATACTCAGGAATCCCATCAAAACACAAAACTGGAAGCCATAATATGTACACAGAGGAGCTGGTGCGGACCAGTGCAGGCCCCGTGCCTGCTGCCTCAGTCTGTGAGTTGATAGGTGCTTTGCTCATGCTGATTTAGGGGGCCTTGTTTTTGTGGTGTCCTCCTATCCCTCTGGCTCTCACACTCTTTCTGCTTCCTCTTCCCTGTGCCCTGAGCGGGGGAGGATTTGATGGAGGGATACTGTTTTGGACTGAGTGAACCAAGATCTGGCATTCTCTGCATGATGTCTGTCTGTGGGTCTCTGTATTTGCTCCCAAATGCTGTGGGAGGAAGCTTTGGTGATAGCTGAGTGAGTCACTGATCTATGAGTACAGCAGAATGTCACGAGGGGTCATCTTGTTGCTGTGTTTTGTTTCTTTTTTTTTAAACATTAGTATTTGGTTCTAACCTTGGGCCCTGAGCTATCTGGTCTCTGGTTTCTTGGCCTCAAGAAATATGAGGTGTGGGGTCAATCTTGTGGAATGGGTCTTAATTCAAATCAGCTGTTGGTTGGTCACTCCAACAAGCTTAGACTACCATTGCCCTAGTGTATCTTGCAGGCAGGACAGCATTGCAGATGAAAGGTTCGTAGCTGAGTTAGTGTTTACATTTCTCTTTTGGTCATGTACTTAGTACCTTCCTATACCTAGGATGCTAAAACTTAAGGGTAAAGGCTTTAGGTGGGCACCAGTTCAACTTCTCCATGTTCAATGAGTTGTGTTGACATTGTCTTTATCAATGAGAACTTGCTGTCAGTTTGTGGAAACTGACTATAGTCTTGGTAAGAGCCTGTGTTGTGTGGAGAATCCCACGGGACCTGTTTGGCCAACAATTCAATTAGATGTAACCCAATCTCAGTACTTGAAGCTTCATTTGGTGAAGAAGAGATGGTCAGTTGGGACTTTGTTTCCCCCACTACTCTGAGCTTCTATATTGACTCTATTCTTGGTTATGAGCTAATAATTTTAGACACTCAAGTCACGAGAAAGTCCACTTTTTTTTTTCCTCTTGTAAATTGTAGGACTGAATTTCTGTCACACAGATTTTTCTTAAGTGTGTGGAGAACTACAGGTGTCATCAAATAGAATATTAGCTGTGTTTTGTTGCTCATAGAAATTTCAGTTACTGGAACGAATGTCCTGTTTCACATAAAGAGTGGCTAATGGAATGCCACCTTGCTTAAAGACTGTGTTCAGCAGACCTTTGGAGGCTGGATTCTTGTATACCTTCTCACAGCAGAAAGCATGCAGGGCACACTGAGTGGCTTTGTTTCCTTGCATTTTACTCTGAGAAATTAGCTTACTGCCTGCAAAGGAGCGGGTACTCTTGGGAAGAAGCAGCTACCCGTGTACTCACCAACTTCCACACTGAACGGTCTCTATGTGTGGGATGGGAAGAACTTCTGGGCTGTGAAGGCACGAGTCAGAAGCTCCACAGAGGAATTCAGAGACAATTTCTTGTTTCCCAACCCACACTGAACTCTGGCTTTTAACTTTCTAATAGAGCATGGAAATGGGTGTTTATAAATGTCGTTTCAGTCTACAGACTAACTGAAACAGAGCATTGGATGCTTCTTTGCGTATGACCAATATTAGGTATGGAAAATTTTGAGAAATAGTGTCAAAAATTTAGAGTAACAGGTTTGTTCTGACATGAAAATTTGAACACTTAATATAATATTTTTGATAAAGAAGTGTTGTGAATTGTTTATTTCAGATCCCAGAAAAAACCAATGCCCCCCATTATAATCAGTCCAAGTTGAATATCTACTCTGGAATAGACATTGGATTTCCCCTAAAGAAAAAATCCAGAACAAAGCTGCAAATTCAAGCATTAATATAGAGGTCTCCTTTATTTCAGTTGCTCCATAATTAAGTACCCTAAGAAAAAAAAATCACTTAACAGTCTAAGTTTTGCTGTTTAGGAATGTCCTAAATAGGTTTCAAAGAAGCTTAGAAGAGCCCCTCGCTCAGCCACAGGCCAGATAAGGAGGCACTTTGCAAGACTCTCCATGGCAAAAGGATGTTAGCCTTAACCAAGCTAGCCAGACCAATAGAAAACCCCAAAGATCAATGATGCTAATAAATGGAGAGACCAGTAAGTAACCTTCCCACCAACACTAACCACACCAAAAGCAAGTCAAACCCTGTCTTCTCATAACTGGCTCTTGTTCAGAGGCAAGAGAGCGAAGAGCCATTTGCTGTGGCCAACGGTAACTATACCACTCCTTTGTAGAAAGCCATGGCCTTCGAAGAGCTTACTAAGGGTCTTCAGTAAAGAACAAAAAAACATGGGTAAGACTGGTTTCCTTTCAAGTTATGACTCAACTTTGGTCACCACACTTCCACTTGGACCTATTAACATTTGGTGGCCAGAATGTCATTCGTTTTCATCGGCTGCTGCAGCAAGAGCCCTGCTGCCTTTCAGTCATATAGAAACCCACAAGAATGTCTCCTTTTGACTCTGTTCTCCACATCAAACCCACAGTCAAGCTAATGCTGCTGTCTATCTTCTCACAATCTACTAGAAAGTGGCCTGCTTTGCCTTGCTTACCCTGTTAAAGGAGAAGCAAGAAACAGAGAGCCTAATGTTAATTATAAATAGAGGGTGCTGTTGTAAGCCTGCTTGTAGAATAATAGCTCCCCACCCTCTGTCTCTGTCTCTGTCTCTGTCTCTGTCTCTGTCTCTGTCTCTGTCTCTGTCCCTCTCCCTCTCCCTCTCCCTCTCTCTCTTTCTCTGCCATGATCCATGTCCCTAATGAACACAGTGAAAAAATCCCTTTCAAGCAAGGGCAATGTGGATAGCAGTAGAAGTCAACAACAGTATGGTAGTCATGACTGATCACAGGCCCTGAAGTGTAGGTACAGGGTACCAGGGGCTTAGCAGAGAACAACCAAGAGTAACAAGGAAAGCAATGAAGGAAAGGAGGAAAAAAGAAACAAGAGTAAAGATTTTTCACTTATCTTTCTTGGAGATCAGAAAAAAATTCTGAAGATCTACTTAGCCAGTTGTCTCCTCTGTGTTCAGGTGTACACTAAGGATTTCAAGAAACTAGTCTTTAATCCCAGCCCTTAAGATTGTAAGGCTAGCCTGGGCTACTCAGTAAGAGCCTGTCTCCAAAACAACAAAAAAAGATGTTTACTTGGCCTTAAAATTTTATTATTATTAGTGTTGCTGTTGTATGATTCTATTGATATAAAGCCAATAGCTAAGATTCAAGAAGCCCTTCCCAAGTTCCAGGTACTATGGCAAACATATTACTTTGTCTTTTTGACCCCCAGTAATGCTTCCCATCAGATACAATTATCTCCAATTAAAAAGTAGAAGTCCAAGACATAAAAAATGAAATTATGAGAAGTCAAACTAACAAATACTAATGCTGGGACACAACCCTGGGCTCAGAGTCCTCAGAGACTTTTTATTATCTGTTTCAGGATGTTTCCCTTAAAAACACTGAGCTGTTTGTATACTCAATAAACTCAAGTTCTTAGCTTCAAGAGTAAACGGAAAATAGCTATTGTAAAATGCTTCTGCTGACTTTTTCAAAGGGAGTACATATCTCGAAGTTCTTAAATCCGTCTGGTTAGCCTTCTGCTCCAGGAACTAACTGCTTTTGGCTTGGAGCCTTTCCATCCTACCTTCATGGCTTTCTTTATTCCTTCACCCCCACCACTCAGACTGTCTGGATTCTACTCAATGCTTAATGAGACAACTCAACCTCCTCTCTTCCCAAACTACTTCTTCCACCCATGAAGTCCTACAAAATTTAGTGTTTGATATTATGCATGTGGCATCTGTATTTTACTTCTTAATGTTCATTCTATTTAATAGTAGTTCATCTCTGGGCTGAATTCTTATGTCTCACTGTCTCACTGAATATGACAACTTTGGAAGTAGAGTCAGGTAGTTCACACACACAGACACACACACACACACACACACACACACACACACACACACACACACACACACACACACACACCAGGCTTGGCATCTGAGATGTGGTGGGCACTCAGGCACTCAGTAATTGGTCACTGGGTTCTTTGACAGAAAGTCCAGCCTAGTCTATAGTTTGAAACAGGCTGTGTTATCAGGGAAAGAAGCTAACCTCTTTTCTCATACCTGTAAAGTTAACACTGCCTGATATATTTACAAGTATAGTCCGTGAGTTCTGTTTATAGGGACAGAAAGAATCCTTTGGTCCTCCAAGTGCTGGCCTTCTGTGTTTCAACATCTTCACATGGTTCACTCAAACTCCTAAATTTGAACTAGGAGTACATAGAACATCAGATCCTAAAAAACAACCCAACTTTTACTGACTGGTTTCACTCACACCTGTGGTTTTCACTAGTGTCGAATTTCCTCCCAAGTGTTTCTGTCAAGTTTTATCTTGCCCGTTTCCCCCAGGGCCAGTCATCCCTGTCAACAGTGACAATCTCCTTGTCAAACAGAAGTCAAGGGAGCTATCAGTTTTCAGTCACCTTTTTAGCTGGGATAATCCCCAAGCCCTACAGACCATGTTCCTTCTAAGAATTACTGGCTCCTTCTATCTAGGGCTTTTGAGGCTTGAACCAAGCTGCATTGGCCAAAAGGAGCTCCCTTTCAGTTAAAAGCATTGCTATAACTTCATTTTTCATAGTTTATGTTATGAGAAGTGTTGTTACACTACTTTATTTTGTGTGTGTGTGTGTGTGTGTGTGTGTGTGTGTGTGAGTGAGAGAGAGAGAGAGAGAGAGAGAGAGAGAGAGAGAGAGAGAGAGAGACTATACTTGACCTCAAAGAATCTAGCATGTCCTTGAAAAAGAACAACTCTTGACGGAAACTTTTAAATTTATCTTTTGTTTTTGATACATGCTGTTTCCTCAACCTTTCCGTTCCTCACGTAGGGCCCATCTTTCAGTGATCTGAGCTAAGTGGAAAAAAAGCTTGCTCAACCTCAGAATTCAGTCATCTGTTTTCTCTCATCTATGGCTGTTGAATTTGTGAATATTGATGTAGAAGAAACCCACAAGACAGTAAATGCAGCCATGTAAATGGGCCCCCATTAATCTAGCTTTTACAAATGTTAATTGGAGTGGGGTGGGTGCATGACCAGGAGCAAAGATTTGTACCTCTGCCTTCCTTTGACGTTTTCTCTGTTTACAATCTACAAATTCGCTCTTGTCAATTTGAACTCCTCAGCATGGTTGAGTCTGGGAAAAGATAGTTCTCCATCTTCTCTTGAAGTTGAGCTACATTCTAGGTGTTTTATCTTGTTGTTTCTCAATACTTCTCTTACTTCCTTTCCACTGCCCATCCCCCACTGCCCAGGGATATCCTTATTGCCACTTACTGCTCCTGTACTGAGAATAGGATATGAATACAGAAAAGAGAAAGTACTTGGTAGAAATGACAGGAATGAGTACACTTAAGTGACTCAATATAGATCCCAAAGCAGCTCCTTGCTGGGGTTAGGCCTTCCCTTAGCCAAAGTTGACATGAGAGGCAACCCTAGTTGATGCCGGGGCTTACTCATGATAATATTTAAAACTAGTAATTCATCTTCAAGCTAACCACTAGAATGAATACATATCTTTTTTTGTCTCTTGATTTCCCTGAGGAAAGACAGAAGTCCTATCTTCTTTTCTAAAGAGGAGAGGACACCCTATCCAGGAATCAGAAGATACACAGTATCACAAAAAGAAGGTGGAGCCATGCAAACTTGGGTCTTCTCAAGTGTCAGTTTTCTGTGTAGAAGATACCATTTTGCTATGGTTAGCTCCTAAATGCATTGTGAAAATGAACTGAGTTAAATCAATCATAATTATAAACCTAGAGGCTACGTAAAGATCAACTCCACTGTTATTTATTTTTATTAATTCTTCTTGGCCTTTTCTTCAATCTACTTTTCACATATACTGATGAGTTTTTTGAATATTGAAAAGACCCTTTTCCTGAATTTTTTTTACCAAGGTTCATCTTCTGAGTTCCTTAAAAGTCTTGCTATAGTGTGACCACTTCTGTAAAAAGTTTAGCCCCAGATGACAAAAATTGAGTCATCATTTTTAAAAGTATTACTGCTAGAGTTCCTATAGTTTGAATATGCTTGCCCCATAGGAAATAGCACTTCTAGGAGGTGTGGCCTTGTTGGAGTAGGTGTGGCCTTGTTGGTAGAGGTGTCAGGGTGGGCTTTGAGCCTCTATGCATAAGCTCTACATAGTTGGGAAGGGAGTCTCCTAGCTGCCTGCAGAACCAAATCTCTTCCTGGCTGCTTTTGCATCAATATGTAGAACTTGTGGCTCCTCTAGCACTAAGTCTGCCTGTATGATGTATGTATCATCATGGGAACACCATGATGATAATGGACTGAACTTCTGAAACTGTAAGCCAGCCCTAACTAAATGTTTGCCTTTATAAAAGTCACCTTGGTCATGGTGTCTCTTCACAGAAATGAAACTGTAACTAGGACAGACCTTTAGTTACTTTGAGTTAAGAAGTACATCCTTTATGAACATTTTTTTTGTCTCACAAATTTACTGCTTATTAAGAAAGAGAACTCAGAGCCTGCCCCACCTAAGGATCCAGCCCATATACATACAGCCACCAAACCCAGACAATATTGTTGATGCCAAGAAGGGCATGCTGACAGGAGTCTGATATAGCTGTGTCCTGAGAAGCTCTGTCAGAGCATGACAAATACAGAGGCAAATGCTAGCAGCCAACCACTGAACTGAGAAGAGGGTCCCCATTGGAGGAGTTAGAGAAAGGATTGAAGGAGCTGAAGGGGTTTGCAACCCCATAAGAACAACAATACTACCTAACTAGAGTTTCCAGGGACTAAACCACCATCCAAAAAATACATGGACAGACCCATGGCTCCAGCTGCATATGTAGCAGAGGATGGCCTTGTTGGGCACCAATGGGAGAAGAAGACCTTTGTCCTGCCAAGGTTGGACACCTCAGTGTAGGAGAATGTCAGGGCGGGGAGATAGGAAGGAGAGGGGTGGTTGGGGAGGGGAAACACCCTCATATAAGAAGGGGATGGGGATGGGATAGGGGGTTTATGGTTGGGAAACCGGGAAAGGGGATAACATTTGAAATGTAAATATAAAACATCCAATAAAAGAAAGGAAGGAAGGAAGGAAGGAAGAAAGAAGAAAGAAAGAAAGAAAGAAAGAAAGAAAGAGAGAGAGAGAGAAAGAGACCCATGGAGCCTTGATAGAGCCAAAGCATACATTTTGAAAAGCTTTTACTTTATGAATACAAGTTCAAAACACATTTATTCTATCTGAAACAATGTAATGGAACCTACATAGTTTAATAGTATGAGGTCATTTTTTAAATAGCTATATATTTCCACATAATTATTTATCATTTAGGTATTAAACTTCCCTTTTTTCATAAGCATTATTCATTGAAGATAGATTTTAGTGTCATCTTTAAAATGAAAATACTACTATTCATTGAGATAAAATTGGCATTACCATTTTAATATTCAAAATTCAATATTAAAATAACTGAGGACCAGTGGTCAGCAACAATGATAAGAATAAGAATGATAATATAAAACCTCTCAGCTCTCCTTTGTTGAGAGATAGAAATGCATAAAATTAATTGACCAGAAAGAATATCCAAAGAGATGAGCAAAGGATACGTGCTAACAACAGGATACAAGCAATGACAATTAATAGACCATTGTTAGTGGGAAAATAAAATCAAGCTCTCAGACCATTGTAACAATGTAGTTGTTGAAGGGAAATGCTTTAGAGAAAATTGGATATTACTCTAGCTATTAGTCTTCAACTATTAAAATAACACATAATATTCCACCCACTCTTCCACTCAAACAACTATGGCGACTGAAGTGTCAAAAGACTATAGGAAAGCCTTTTGGAACTCTTGGCCCCTAAAGATGAATCACAGTGCTTTGGGTCTTGGAACAAAACTCTTCCATTATTGGCTGGTAAGTACTTTCCTTTTGAGACAAAGTCTTATGTCTACTACTGGAGCACAGTAGAGACTGAACATCATGTCACCATTAAGCCTAAACTGCTTATTCTGAACTAGGTGTCTGATCCACCAAGGCATGGAGTTGGATATGCACAACAGCGTTCGGTTATCAAATGGAAATGGTTTACATGAGATCTGTCCAGAGAGAGCCCTGAAAGTGTAAGGTATATGAAGAAGTAACCCAAATGACTACAATTACCTCTACTGCCATGCTGCCTCTTTTTCTTAGCCATCATACTCTCCATTACACTTACCATTACACTCTCCTGTACAATCCGAGTATAGAAGAAAGACAACTTGGCTGGGTTTATAGATGGCTCTGTATGATACTCAGAGATCACCTGAAAGTAGACAGTTATAGCACCACACCCCCTTTCTGGGACATTTCTGGAGGCCATTGGTGAAAGGCCATGCTCCAGCAGTCCATACGATTATTCACTCTGCTTGGAAGAACATGAGATTACTTACCAATTCATGGCCTCCAGAAAATAATTAATTAAATGATCACAGAATTAGAAGAAACAGGATTGGAAAACTGGCAACATCATAATGTGGGTTAGAGGAATAGATCTCTCTGAATGAATAGAAAATGAGAACATGTTTGTGTCTTATATGATTGTTCACCAGTGGATAACTTCAGTATCAGAGGACCAGAGGGGATGAACTGTCCTTAGGATACCAGTTGTCTGATTTTTGCCAACTCCCTTGTCATCAACCAATGAGCTCATGAGCAAAGTAACCATGGAGATGAAGATGTAGCCTATGCTACAGCAACATGAACTTCCATCAATCAAGACCATTCTGGGTGTGCCATTGTTGAGGGTTTAATCTGTCACCAACAGAGAACAACGCTAACATACACTACAGTACAACACTACAATATCGTACCATTCACTGTTTGAGGATCAGCCTGACAGGCAGCTACCCACAGAAACAACGAATACCTTGGCCCACTTCAAACACTGAAAGAAAAGCATTTTGTCCCCCCTGGAATATTATTCTGGATTATTATTACGACTTTGCCTTTCCTGTGTGTGTGTGAGATCCTTCTGACCGAACTGCTATCTGTGGACTTACAGGTACCTTGTTTACTGGCATAACGTTCCACAGAGCATTGGTTTTGATTGATGGACTAATTTGACAACAAAAGAAATGCATTACTAGATCCTCGCTCTTGGAATCCACTGTTATTACCATGATATTATCATGGTTCCCCCACCAGCTGCTAGTGATAGAGCAATGGGATAAGCTTTGGAAGACTTAGCTGTCACAGCAGTTAGGTGAGTGGCAGTCCTACGGAACTGGCACAAGAGACTTCAGAAGGTTTTATTTGTTCTGAATCTGTATCCCATATAAGGTGATGTCTCTTGCACAGTTAGGACCCAGAGGTCCAAACCTGAAGGGTAGAAATGACAGGGACGTGTATTATATTGTTTCTAACAATTCATTTTTGAAGAATTTGCACATGGCTTTATAGTCCACTGGTCTAGACATCTTTATTCTCAAGATTTCTTCACTAGAAGAAAACCAATGATCTCATTGAATCGAAACCCTGGGCTCTCTCATTGCTACTCAACCAACAGTGAAGAAAGAGGATGCTGCTGGACTGGCCAGGATGGCATTAGCTCTTCATCACACATCCTTTGGCTCTTAGGCTAGAATTTATACCGTCAGCTTTTCCACTTCACAGGAATTTAGACCAAGCAACTGTTAGTGACTGTAGATCTTAAGGTTTTCATCTTTTACAAGGATACAAGCCAGGTGCCTGTAGAATAGATACAATATTAATACGGGTGGGTAGAAGAAAGAAACAAAGATGCAAGATAGTAGATAGATAGGTAATCTTTGTATCTGTTTCTCTGTACAAGTCAAAAGACATATAGCTTATAGATTACTAAATTAAATTTAGAAGTGTTTCATTGAGAATTTTTTGTACCAATATTCATATAAGACATTGGTCTATAATTTTCTTCTCCCGAGATGTCTTAATCTGATTTTGATATCAGAGTTTGATGTCACAGAATTGGTTGGGGAGTCTCTCCTGTAGTTTACAGAGCTTTTGAAGAGTTAGCATCAATTGTTAATCAATAACTTATACTCTTCTTAGGCTACACTAGAAAACCATCTGACCCAGAGTCGTGTTCTGTGTGCTTTTTGCTTGTTTATTTGCTTGTCCTTTGTTACCGGTTCTGGCTGTTGGTCATAAGTTAGTAACTTGTGCCTCGCTGGGACAATGATCATTCCACTTCATTAATTTTTTGTCATATACCACTTCACACTGCTTCTGAATTATCCATGTTATTTTTCCAAGGTTGGTACCAAACTGTCCCCTCTCGTTTCTTTTATTATTATTTATCTTTGAATTTTAGTTGCAATGTTTCTCCCTTCCCTTTCACCCCTCCAAACCCTCCCGTATATCCCCCCCATGTTTTACTTAGAATTCATGGCCCCTTTTCTCATCGATTGTTATTGAGCGCATATATGTATATACAGAGATAGTTCCAAATACAACCTATCGAGTCCATATGTTACCTGTATGCATGTTTTCAGGAATGACTGTCACTGGTCAGCCATTATGTGTGTCCTTCCTTGAGTAGGGATCACCTCTCCTGCTCCCAGCCCTCCTCAGTTGACTGCATTCAGTTCTTTCATAGAGTTAAGGACACGTGGGCTTTTTCTCACACAGCTTGGCGTGATCATTGGTGTGCTTGTGTCTGGGAAGGAGCTTCTTACGTTACTACGAGTCACAATCTCACCACGAAGGCCCTGCTCCTCTGGTTCCTACAGTCTTTCCATCCTGGCTTCTGCAATGTTCCCTGGGCCTTAGGCATGGCAGTGTTTGGTAGCGCAGAGCCGTAGAGACTGGTCTCCACAACTACATACCGATCGATTGTCATTTTCTGTAGGTGTCTCCATTTGTTGCAAAGAGATTTGTCCTCTCCTTTCTAATTTGAGTTTGACTCCCATTCTTGATCAGCTAACTAGTATTTTGTCTGTTATTTTGTTCTACACAAAGGATCAACTAAGTTTTGTTGTTTTTTTTTCTTTCCAGCTCTATTTGAACTTGTAAATTAAAGTCCTGATCAGCTTTAAAAATTAACTAGTTCTAGTGCCTGAGGCTGTGCTATAGGCTGTATTATCTAAGGTCTCTATACTTTAGCCCCCTGTTACATCCAGAATCAAAAGTGAATGGGAAAGAAAAAAAGGGCATATTTCTTTAAACAACCCCCGGTGCTTGAACTGGGCCTGAAAAACGGCCCAAGGAGTAAGGTGACTGCTGTCAAGCTTAGTAACCAAGTTTGATCTCCAGTTCCCACATGGTGGATGAAAAGAAAAAACTGTTGCCACATGGACACACAAGACTCACACACACAAAGCATTACTTAGAAGGGAAAACTTAGTAGATTTACCTTATTAAAATACCAAAAATAACATTGGTAAAGGAGTCATAGACTGAAGATATTTGCAACCTTTTAATTTAAGAACACAGAAAACGACTATCCTTTTTGTACTCAGACCAGACAATGAGCAAAGATCTGCATATGATTACTCTAAAATCAATAGAAATGTGATGGTATACACCTACAGCGCCAGCAGTCAGAAGACCAGGGCAGGAGATGTTCAAGACCAGCCCTGGAGTTCAACGTGATTGGGAGGTGAGCCTGGAATGCAGAACAAGACTCTGTCTCCCCTAAAATAAATCAAAGTAAGAACACTGAGTTTGTTTTAATGTGTATTTGTTTCAATCTGTATTCTATTGCTGTGATTATCCAACGACTTGGTAATTTTATAAAGGAGAAAGTATTATTCATCTCTGTGTCCTGGAGGACAGAATGCCCAAGCTGAAAGCTATCTGCTGAAGGTTTCCTTACAGATAAAGAATTACTGTAGAACCTGGAGGTGGTGGCGTGTGCCTTCAACCCCCGCACTTGGAAGGCAGAGGCAGGAGGATCTCTGTGAGTTTCGGGACAGCCAGGGCTACAAAGAGAAATCCTGCCTTACCTACTCATAGATTACCCATTAATATATTAATCTCTCATAGTCCATTCATGGGCAGAGTCCTCACAATGTAACCACCTCCTTAAAACTCAATAAAGAAGATTTTCAGTGTGAGATGTAGCCGGGTCATTTGAGTCATAGCAATCATGAAGGCTAGGATACCACTGTAACTGTACAGGGGACATGGAAATAGGAAATGCAATGGGAGAACTATTTCGCCAGGAGGAAAACTGACTGAGTAGATGATGCTTTACAACAAAACAGTAATTTTAGCTTTGCAGACGTTTAAAAATCATACGGCCTCACGTGATTGTTAGGATGGACGTAAGAAGCCTTCAGCTCCTGGAAAGCCTGCAAACTAGATACACACTCTGAAGAGCAGCACAACAGAGTTTCGTGGGATTAGAGAAACGGTTTTCGTACACTTCGGTAATGGCATTTCTGAGTTTATACTGTGAGTGGACACAGGTGAGAGTTAAGTAACCAAAGGGAGGGTTACAGCAATCGGCATGTAAAGGAAAGAAGAAACAAAAAACAGAAGATGTGCACTGTGGGACAGCAGGAAGGACCAGGGACAATAAGTCTCACTAATCATGGACAGAGGGCGAGAGCTTAAAGATCTCATGTTAACTTTTAATGAAGATTCAAATCAACTGGTTATGCAAATTGAAAACACATGAAAATATTCTTAGCAGTTTGCACACACATTCAAAGTAAACCAGAGTGATTGACTGCGGGGGGGGGAAGTAAATAAATATATCACAATCCATAAATGTCTGTATTGATGGTGATGATGGTGGTGGTGGTGGTGGTGGTGGTGGTGGTGGTGGTGGTGGTGGTGGTGGTGATGATGGTGATGGTGGTGGTTGTGGTGGTGGTGATGGTGGTGGTGATGGTGGTGGTGGTGGTGATGATGGTGATGGTGGTGGTGGTGATGGTGGTGGTGGTGGTGGTGATGATGATGGTGATGGTGGTGGTGGTGATGATGATGGTGGTGGTGGTGATGGTGGTGGTGGTGGTGTAATGATGGTGGTAGTGGTGGTGGTGGTGATGGTGGTGGTGGTGGTGGTGGTGGTGGTGGTGGTGGTGGTGGTGGGTCTTAACTGGTAAAATGACTAGCTTGGAAACTCAACCCAAAGCCCTCCTTTCCCAACTAGAAGAATACCACCTGAAACTTACAGGGTAGAAGATAGGAGACATCTAAGCAAAGGGACAGTCATAGTGGCTAACGGATGAAGGCAAGCATTTTTAAAGTGCCTCAAATGTTAGTTACCTTTAATGCCATTAAGAGGATCTGGAAACTTGAAAACAAAACAAAGAGAACACACAGACGACACTGTTGGCTTTGCAGTGTGAGAGACGCTTTGCAGGGCTTGGGAGAAGCTTTCCTTTTTTACTGAGAAACACATGGAGCGGTTTGAAAGGCTAAGCATGGTCTGCCACACTGCTCTGTACTATAATTAAGCCATTGGTTTAGAGGTCTCTTTTCCCTGTTTAATGTACTTTGTGAAACAGGGTGTTTGTCTCCTGCTGCTGTTGGATTGTTCTGAGAAGCAATTAGGAGAGGGGGAAGTCTCCATGTAGTTTCTTGTAGACCACTTGGGCAACTGTGCCAAGTTCAAAGACAGGCTCTACACGACTATTTGAGTTTAGTTACAAGTGTTGGCACGCGCTGCTCAAAGAAAGAGCGAGAGGAATTAAGATTTGTGATCTTTGAGATACAGAATCATAAAGCTGCCACAGAAGTGAGTCAGCCTGTGAAGTTAGTCCATAACCACAGTCAACCAGGATGCTCCAGCTTCCTCAGCCATAAGAAGTACAGACTCCATTCCCTCTGCAGCTTCCCAGCATCTAGGATCATTTCTCACCCCCTCTTCAATGGTTCCTAAATGAATGTTGTTCTTTAATTGTTAAACACACACCTGCATCATAGGTACATGCACACAGTATCCAAAACTGAACCTCAATTCTAGACAGGAGTTGGAACAGTTTTGGAGTTCTGGAAACATTAAAAGTTAGCAAACTTACTTTCATGGGGTGAACACAGCCTATGTGGTCCTTCATGCAGAGTGCTTGGTCACATGGTCACAAGGGAAGCAGAGGAAGCTCAATTTGATCATCTCTAAACCCATTCGAGCTTCCAACCCCAGTGTTCAGGGAAGTGGAGACAGGGGGATCCCTGAGACTCCCTGGCCTATTGGCAAGGTCCAGAATTGTCTGAGATCCCATCTCAAAGGAGTGGGATAGTGGTACCTTCGTAGGCACAGGCACAAATGTACAAATGTGCTCCCCCAACACCTACAAAAGAGAATCCCGAACAAGTGCTTTTAAGAGTACAGAACACTGTAAAATGGCGGAAGACAGGAGGAGTAAAGACTGGGCAAGGGACCCTAAAGAGACTAATCGATTTGTGACTCAGAGCGAGTGGCCATAGGAAGTGCTGAGCCATGGGCAAGTATAGAATTTAGAAACAGTGGGAAGGGGAGTGTGCAGTCTGAGGAACAAAATGTTTGCTTTTACCTGTAATCTAAAAGACTTCCCTGACTCTGGATGCTTCTCTGCTACATTGTTTCTTTATCCCCTCAAAGTATCAATCTTCCGAAGATGTGTCGCCATGCTCATTTCCCACCCTCCCTAGAAAACACGGACAGAAAACTGTTGTTCTTATCCCTCCATGAAACCTCTAACCCTCACCCTCTGTGGGGTCCACATTGTCAAACTGTAGACTGGATCCCAAGTGCTTTCCTGAGCTGTCTTTTTAGCAGTGTGTTTCTTAACACCACTTTTAACTGACTTTAAACATGTTTAGTTAGAAATACTCTTAGGCTAACACAGAGATTACAAAAATATTTACAGGTGCTCCTAGGCACCCTTCACCTGGCTTCCCGTCGCCACTATCTTCTGGGGCCACAGTGGACTTTTCAAACATTTCAAAACTGATCATTTTGCTTCTTGACTTTGTCTTGTATTCGCTTTGAGGGTTTCCTTCCTGCTTTGCTTCTGTACATCTTTATTTAACTCTTCTTTCGCATGATCTTCTCTGCTCTCTTGTATATGAAAAGATTCCCACCTTATTATCCACTGCCTGAACGGTCCATTGAGTTCATGGCTTGTGTACCAATTGCCTACTCAACATCTCTGCTTTGCTGCTTACAATCACTTCAATGGTCATAACTAAATGTTTGCAAGCCATGTCATCTCTCTGTCTCCCTCTGCTTCTCTCTCCCTCCTTCTCCCTCCTCCCCCTCCTCCCCTTCTCCCTCCTACCCCTTTCTCTCCTCCTTCTCTTCCCCTTCCCCTCTCCCCTTCCCCCTTTGCCCTCTCCTCCCATTCCCTCTCCTTCCTCCCCCTCCCCTCTTCTTCCTCTCCCCCTTTCTCTTCCCCCTCCCCTGTCCTCCTTCCCCTCCCCACTCTCTCTCGTAGTCATTTTAGTATAATAGTATATCTCGTTGCTTTTAACCTTTAAAGTAGGAGACATAGCTCTAGGCTACGCCGTGTTATCTGCTTCCCACTTGGTTTCCCGCTCAGCCTGCCCACAGTTATTCCTTACAAACCAGGGGGAGATTCTATTAAAATGAAAATGATGTAACCCTTCTACTCAGAGCCTCATTGTGTCTTCCTGTAGTCACAGATCTGTTTAGTCCTGTATGCGCGGCACGACGATCCAGTGTGGTCTTCCACCTTACTTCACGAACTCCACCTTTCCTTCCTCAGCAAGTGGAACCCCTCGCTGTGCCTAGAATCTCGTATGGTTCAGTGTTTACAGCTGCTCTGCCATTAATGCATCTTCCTGGTTATCCCTGTTCAAGTCTCCGCTCCCCTGGGAAGGCTTCTGTGACTGCCATCTGAGCCAACACACCCTTCCTGTAGCTCTCGCTCTGCCCATACCTCTCAAGGAGAACAGAACATCAGAGGGATGACTGTAACAGGCTGACTGACTGAGTGGCTGCTCCATTTGTCATTCTCTGTTCTTGATTGTATTTTCATGCTGGGGCACATGAACGCAGGCTCTTGCCTGTGGTATACATCCTCAGCCCTCTGATGAGGTATGATGAGGTCTGAGGTTCTTCTTGAGCGGTAAAGAGCAAGAGTACTCATGGACATGTGTATAGTATGTATGCTCACATGGGGGTATGCGTGTGTATAAGTGTGATACGTGTGGGGATATATGTGTGTATATCTATGTGTGTGTTTGTATTATGTATGTGTGCATGGGGTATAGGCATGTGTGTGTAATATGTATGTGTGTCTGTGTATGTACATGTGTGTGTTTGTCTGCGGTATATCTATGTACCACAGTGTGTGTGTGTGTGAACATCTCAGTCTTATCACACAGCCATCAGTTATAAGTACCTCAAATTTACAAACCATTGTCATGAGTTTATCTCATGTGACTCGTAGCTAACTGGAAATGATACGCATGATCCTCTAATTGCTTACAAGATGAACTGAAGAAGTTTAGACTGAGTTTAAATCTCCATCGGCAAGACGCTGCTCTGGCAATAAAATAGTCACACTTGAGCAATAAACCTGTGAGCGTTTTAAATTATATCCCTGGTTAACTTAGTGATGTTATAAATGTTTCCTTTTTATCTTTGATGGGGATATGCACACGTGAATTGCATGTATAGACTGCTTTCTTATGATCCATATTTCCCATCCTTCCAGAGGCAGTGCTCTGTCCTTAAATAATCCCTAAAGATAAAAACGTGACGGATCTAGCCAAAGCCAAAACTGTTCTCCCTACCCTTGGCATAGTCTTTGTACAACAGCCTACATTAAAACCTCTGGCAAAGTGATTCTAAACTATGATGGCACTTGTAGGCTACTGAATGGTGGCGAAGCTGGGATTTTCTCTGCTCCTGCTGTCTTCCCACAGACTGTCTCCTAACTTCTTCCTCCCTGAGTCTGAGTGAACTCCTTTTGCTTGTCTCTTTTCTCCCTTCAGATAGTACCTGTTTGCCTTTTCATTCCAGTCAAAGACTAGGAGAAGCCCCTTTCTTCTTAAGTGATGATGGCAGGTTCATAGCCCACAAAAGAAACATGTTCTGAGAAACCAAGAACAACAAAACACAATAAATTCGGATAAAAGGTTTCTTTATCCAGTGATTACCAGAGATATCCAGAAAGGAAATTGATTTGTTTATCGATGTCCTGAAAGACTTTCCTGAGACTACTAGCCTGGTTCTACCCATTTAGCTTTGCTTCCTGGAGTCTTTTTACTTTCATGTGTGCCAAACAGCCTATCTCAGGAGAACTGCAGGCTCAAGATAAGAGTGTGCACATGTAGAACGTAGTAAGGACTTCTGCTGTAGGATGTCTCTTCTAGGCAGTCACAGGGTAAGGAAAAGGCAAGGGTGTAGAAGAACAAGAGGAGCCAGGTCTCAGAAAGACAGTGTAATTACCAAAGTTACGCCCCTCACATTGAAGAGACGAGTGCAGGCCCTCTTGTCACAACACAAAGGCGGTGATTAGCAATCATCTATTACAGACTTTATAAAGCTAGGAGAGAGGCCTTGAAATGTTCTCCGTCAAAAAACATTCGAAGTATTGGCTATGCGAATCACCCTGATTTAATAATTACAAATTATATTCGTGCATCAAAACATCACATTATATCCCCCAAAATATGTGCACCTGCTATTTGTCAACTAAAATAAAGGAAAACTGAAAAAAGCGATAAAATCAGTCTCTAATCGACTCTATGAGAGAGATCTAATGCAGAACTTGAAACAGTAAAAGCGTAGGGTAGAGCTGGAAAGGGAATGAGAGTTAAAACATCGCGTGTGAACATAGCACATGTGTAGCTCCGTCTTTGTTCGGGTCCCTTAACAACCGGAGTAGGGGCCGTCCCTGACTCTGTTGCCTGCCTGTGAAGCCCAACTGGGCCTCCTTGTCTGGCCTCAGTGGGAGAGGATGCATCTAGTCCTGCAATGACTTGGTGTGCCAGGGTGGGGTGAATGACCCGGGTGTGACTCCCCCTTCTCAGAGGATGAGGGGAGAGGAGAATGGGGTAGGGACTGTGTAAGGAGGACCTGGGAGGGAGATTGCAACTGGGATATAAAGTGAATAAATAATTAATTCATCAAAAAAAAATCTTTGCCCATGAAGATCAGGAAAGAAATGACAGAAAAGGTCTAGATGAAAATAAAATCGGAGGGAACACGTGATTAAATCAACCTGTGGACACCATAGGAAGAAGATATTCACAGATATCAGAAAAACTGATAAAATAAAATGAAAGCTTACTTGAACTGGAGAAAAAAGAAATGTCAAAGAGCAGATTGCATGCTCAAAATTAGAACCTTCGGACAAGAAAAACAATAGGATAGAACAAAAAAAAAACAAAACAATAAAGATAAAAGTGAAGACTTTTTTTTTTTTTTTTTTTTTTTTTTTTTTTTGCAGAAATTGCATCAGGAATCATCGGCCCAGCTGACCTCAGCACAGGGCGCCATCTTGAAGCTCCTAAGCTCCAGACAAAGAAAGAACACATGGAGGGACAGAAAAAACTGAGCAATAAAGGGCTTGGTATGGTGTTCCATGCCAAAGACAACGGATTAATAACCCATATGGATGTTCCAGGAAGGAAAGCCTGTGATCTCTTAGCCAGCAAGAATGAAGAGTATAGGGGTTGGGGATTTAGCTCAGTGGTAGAGCTCTTGCCTAGGAAGCGCAAGGTCCTGGGTTCGGTCCCCAGCTCCGAAAAAAAGAACCAAAAAAAAAAAAAAAAAAAGAATGAAGAGTATAGACGATGTCTCAACAGGGAGGAGTTAAGGTGTTTACTTCATTAACATTTTCTGAGAGGGCAACTGGAGGATGAGCTTCGGCTTAGAAGGGAATTACTCAAATATTTATGAAAAATCCAGAAGACAGCGTTTGATGTATGTGGATGTAAAGAACAGAACACCTTGAAGGTGAGGACCTACTGCTGAGACAACACCTACCGGAAGTCCAGATGTGCTTACCTACAGCCTTCACCCTGCTGACTAATGATCACGGTATTGGAAAGCACTCCGCATGCTATCCAAAGAGAGGGCTGTTTACCAACCCTTTGATCCACATTGGTGATCTGCCTTCAGGATATGCTGGTGCAATGGCCGCCTAAAGGCTGTGGAAGTAACCACCGAGATCTGACGTAAAGCCCACTCTATGAGTTTGGAATCCATACCCAACACTGCCTGGGTGGCTAAGACCCTGACACTAGCTAGGCTAGGGATCTACGGTAAAATCCAATACCACTGCTTCACCAAGGGAACGTGGCAACAAAATGGCCGCTAAGGGCATCCTGCTTCATCAGCAGAGAAGCTTCTTCCTACGGCAGATGGCAGCAAATGCAGAGCCTCGGAGACAAATAATATGCAGAGAGTCGCAGAACTTGGAACGCTAAGCCCCAGACAGGGTGTCCCTATCAAGTCCCTTCCCCATGGACGCAGGGAACCATACAGTAGAGGAACGGAAAGTGCGTAAGAGCCACAGGAGATGGGGGACATCGTGGAAACAGGTCCTGTAAGAACGACATGACCAACACACAGAAACTCTAACCTCACACACGGGGCCTGCATTTCTCCACTCCAGACAGGGTCCTGGAGCTGAGAGAAGTGGACACCTGCCTTTTCCCTAACCCAGAAGCTAGCTCCAACTGATAGTCACGTACAAATGAAAAGTTAGTTTTCTCCAAGGTAGTCTCACTGGGGAAACAAATCACTCTTAAGGGTTGGCCACACACACATGCCCAGAACTACTAGACAACATGAACTAAACTTTAATGGCATCTTTGAAGGTCCTTTGCCACCACACACGGTGTTATAGGCTGATGTCATTATGCAGGTGAAGGCAGGTACAGGATAGAACGAGGCCTGTCATTGGACGAGAAGGAAGGATGGGCGGGAGAATAGTGTTAGAGAAGCAGAGGAGGCGAGAGGAGAGGCAGCTGAGAGAACCCGGAGGAGGATGCTAAGATTCCTCTCTGTACATATTACCGGCTGTTATGACTATTTTTAAGGGATGGGTGTGTACAGGATTTTGTATTTTCTAGCTGGACAAATTATATCTTATCAATTGGATCAGATATTGGTATTGGTGATGTGTTCTTTCATGTGGCGACTTAACTGAGTTCAAGAAAGTGCATGGTGTCCAGAAGCACCAGGCCACCACAGAATTGGGATGTGTATGCCTGGTGTTGTGGAAACCAGCCATGAGAGCTGTGAGTGAGGGCGGGGTGGCCTGACAGGGTGCTGTGTTGGAATGGCTCACCGACATCCAGTCAGAAAGTACTTGGGGGTAGCTTGGAGCCACTGAGATAAATTAGCACTAGTTGCAATGGCAGCTGGAGTCGGAACTAGGGAGAGGTGGTGAACACCAGGGTATGCAGCAACTGCTCCAACACTTTTTTTTATTTTTACCGCAACATTGTATTATATTGGGCATTTTTTTTAACCCTTACAGGTCCTTTGTATCTATAGTTCCCCATTTTGTGTTTTTAACGGGGATTCCTGTATGTACGTGAGCATCGGTCTCTGTGTCTCTATGTTGATACTTCTCATGCTATTTCTTTGGCTCTTCTTTTTCTGTTGGTTTCTTTTCTCCTATTCCACCTTGCTCGCTTTGGTTTCACCTTACTGCCTTTCCTTAGTTGCTCGCTTGTTTCCTAATGAGAAGAAAGGAAAGGGTGTGGGTCTGGATGACAGGGGGGTGGAGAAGAAGAACAGGGAGGAGTTGGGAGAGGGAAAATTAAAATCAGAATATATCATATGAAAAAAATTCCAATAAAGGAAAAAATAGGATAGCGTTTTCGGCAAAACAGAGGCAATACAGTTGCAAATCAAATATAAAAGAGGATGAAAAGGAAAATGGTATAAAATTAAAAAAAGGAAAAAGTACACACACAAACCCAAATAAATTACGCAGCTGAATTTTAATTATTAAAAAAATACAAAATGTTCCAGAACTGAGATAACAATGGTATCTACACATGGTCTCAGTATGCATGTAATAACAGAGTCTAAACCACCAAAGAAGATCCTCAAACACAGAGGCCTAAATAAAATTTTAACAACTGTCTCTTTCTTACAAAGTTATCCAGAAATGAATACTAAGAGCTGAAGGAAACTCCTACTCCATCAAGATAGTCAGGGACTCTGGTTCTGTCTGTCTTAAGAGCAGGTTATAGTCAATGGCATGGCAACCGTGTCATCGAATAAAGGTACTACTGAGTTCAAAGAATCCACTGGTAATACGTTGAAAGCCAACCAGGAAATGCTGATTTGTAGAGTGGACAATTCCAGCCAGAATTTCTAAGCACACAGGTCAAGAGCCCAGGGAGGAGAAGCAGCCACAGTCTACTGGGTCCTTATTGGTAGCTGTTGCTGTGCTGTGGAGAGAGACTGTCCTAGACTCTTGCAAAGGCTATCCCTCAAATACAGGCTGAAGAAAGAGTCACCCACAGCACTGGAGGGGCCAGGTATTCAAGCAAGTGAGCCTAGGAGGGACATTCTCACTCAAATCACCACTCTCTGTTATGTGACAAAATAAAACTAGTCACGACTCTAGAAGTATTGATGAGGATAATGAGGCGTTTACAAACGACGCTTATCAGAATGTACTATGGATAGCATGGAAATGGTATCAAAAGACAAAATTTAATGAAAAACTTTTTAGAGTTATTTTAGCTGCCTTTGAGAGAAACTGTCATTATCAAAAGTTCTAGACTTTCCACGTGGTAGCACAAATGGGGAACAGCTCCCCTCTTTCACCGAATGTTTTTAATGGCATCTGCTATGGCATCTGTTATGAGATAACCCAAGAGCAGCATAAAATAGGCAAAGCTGTGAGTCCACTTCAAAGTCCACAAGTGACAAGCGGGGGTCTCTGAAGCCTGATAGTGTCATGAAGAAGTTTATATTAAAAGAAGTGAAATAAAATATGCCCACTTCTCAAAACGTCATTAAATATCGCTAACATTGCTTACAAGGCTCTTCAGAAAAGTCCTTCTGGAATCGCTTACTGACAGGAGTCTCCCCTGCCCGATTTGTAACAGTGAAGTGACGTAGTACCCAGAGCAGTGAGACCCTGCAGCTGGCATGGGGCCGTGCACACCTGCAATCCAAGCTCTCTAGAGGTTGAGGGAAGAGCATCATGGGCTTCAGGACAACCTGGGCTATATAATAAGATCCCGTGTTTCAAAAGAGAAAACAAAGATCAGAAATGGTATGGGGCTGGGTCCTGTTAGATGTGATCAGTTCAATTGTTCCTGCAGTTACAAATGGTGTAAACATTTGTTTGTGCCGAATCTCTTCTAAACCATCTCACTGTGCCAACCCCAGTAGCACTTCACCAGGTAGCCACCGACCGACCACACTGAGTCTCTAGCAGGATGAGACTTGACTTGTTACAGAGAAACTGGGAATGCACTGCGTGCCTACTCTGGCATAGTTGCTATTTGAAAAGAAAGTAAGTTTAGTCTGAGTTGATGAAATGCTAATACGCAATTTGAGAATTTGTACTTTATAATAAAAGATACTGATAATAAAAATTATGTACAATTGAAGACATAGCTGTCATTGTTCCTTTGCCTGGTATGGTATCTTTTCCTTTCCATTTCGTTCGAATATTTTTGAAAAATGTTAATCATGCCTTACGCCTCAGTCAGGGTATTGAATGCTGTACATCTCAAAAGTCCAAAGCTAGGAGAAAGTCAAAGATGTTATGTGTGTGCATGTGTGTGTTCAAGCATGCACGTGAGTGTGCATGAGTATTTTGTGCATGCATGAGTGCATGCATGTGTGCATGGGTATTGTATGCATGTGTATGCGTGTGTATACACTTGCACATGTGTGTCATTTTCTAAGCTGAGGTTTTCACTTCAAACTCTGCCATCACTTCCTCCTCTTCCTGCCACCACCACAGACTCCTAACACGCCAGGGTTTCTGATTTGAAATGTGTCTAACCAGGCTTGGAGGAGTTCTTCCCAGGCCGGTTCCACAGCTCACACCCCACACAGCCCAGAATATCAATGTCTGTGTCAGTGTACCATGAGCATCCCATAGCCTTTTCTGATTGGATGCTGCATGCGTTGGCCATTTTTCGTAGTCTAGGTGGGTGGGGTAGGAATGTCAGGAACTAGTCATAGGTGGATTTTCTAGCCTTAGAAGAACTGAGTTGGCACAAGTAACCTTGGACATCAGAGACTTCCAACCTACTCTGATGTTGATAAAACAAATGTGCTGTGACCAATTATTGTTTCTCCAAAAATTGTTTTATTTTGAGGTCCTTAATACCCATTATAAGACATATAATATAATTACAACTATAATAATTGTAATAATATAATTATAAATGCCCTTCTTGGGAAAAGCTAACTTGTGCTCTAATCATAGTAGAAACTCAGCAACATTTATACCACATGAAGTAGTAAAAAAATTAAAGATTAAGTATTACTGGGTAGGGTATAGAGTCTGTGGAATTTTTTTTTCAAGGCTCATTATAATTAAAATGTCACATTGTCTTCTCCCAACTCAGGAACAAAAGCTTTCCATCAGAGCTGAGGATCTGTTCTGTTCTCTCTGGGCTCTGCTAGGTCTGATGAAGCCTATATACCATGTAGAAAATAGCATACGTGCAAAAAAAATGAAGGCTAGCTCAGTGGCCCTGCGTTCACCCACGTATCCAGTGCCTGGGTTCCAGTATGCATGTGCTATTTTTTGTCTGAGTAAGGACAATATACATGGTAAGAACAACATACCTCACAAAGAGAACAAAATTGCAAAGAAGGACCAGCCAGTACGGGATCTGGGAGTTCCTGTGTCACATGAACACATACTATCAACATAAGTAACCATGGATGCATATGACAGCCAAAGAAAACACGTTGTTGCAAAGGGAATGGGGTGGGGGGAGAACAACAAGACACAAAGCGGCCATGTTCCAGGGGAAAATATATTTTTCCAAAAAATAGTGATTGCATTTCTTAAGTCTAAGATCTCCACCATATGAAAGGGTTTCTTATAAAATATCTTGGTAAATGTCATGGTTGTGGAGCACCGAAAAACACTGGTCTTCTGAACTTTGAAATTCTGGGCACCTTGTCCTGAGTGAGTGACTGAGTGAATATGAGTGAGTGTGAGTGCCTGAGTGAGTGAGTGTGACTGAGTGTGTACCTAAGTGAGTATCTGAGTGAGTGCCTGAGTATCTGAGTGAGTGAGTAAGTGTGAGTATGTGTGAGTGCCTGAGCGAGTGAATATCTGAGTGAGTGATTGAGTGAGTGTGAGTGATTGAGTGTGTGTGAGTATGAGTGTGAGTGAGTGTCCAAGTGAGTGAGTGTGTGTGAGTGTCTGAGTGTCTGAGTGAGTGTATGAGTGTGAGTGTTGAGTGTGTGAGTGTATGAGTGAGTGTATGAGTGTGAGTGTGAGTGTGAGTGAGTGCCTGAGTGAGTGTGACTGAGTGCGTACCTAAGTGAGTATCTGAGTGAGTGCCTAAGTGAGTATCTGAGTAAATGTGAGTATGTGTGAGTGCCTGAGCGAGTGAATATCTGAGTGAGTGATTGAGTGTGAGTGATTGAGTGTGTGTGAGTATGAGTGTGAGTGAGTGTCCAAGTGAGTGAGTGTGTGTGAGTGTGTGAGTGTATGAGTGAGTGTATGAGTGTGAGTGGGTGAGCAAGTGAGTGTGTATGACTAAGTGAGTGAGTATGTGAGTGAATAAGTGTGAGTGTGAGTGGGTGAGCAAGTGAGTGTGTGTGTGACTAAGTGAGTGAGTACCTGAGTGAGTTAGTGAGTTTCTGAATGTCTGAGTGTGAGTGTGTGTAAGTGAGTGTGAGTGAGTGAGTTCCTGAGTGAGTGAGTGTGAATGAGTGAGAGTTAGTGGGTGAGCAAGTGAGTGTGTATGTGACTAAATAAGTGAGTGTGATTGAGTGAGTGTCTGAGTGAGTGAGTGTCTGAGTGAGTGTATGAGTGTGTGTGTGAGTGTGAGTGAGTGTCTGAGTGAGTGTATGAGTGTGAGTGTGTGTAAGTGAGTGTGTGTAAGTGAGTGTGAGTGAGTGAGTTCCTGAGTGAGTGAGTGTGAATGAGTGAGAGTTAGTGGGTGAGCAAGTGAGTGTGTGTGTATGACTAAGTGAGCAAGTATGAGTGAGTGAGTGAGTGAGAGTGAGTGAGTGAGTGAGAGTGAGTGAGTGAGTGGCAAATCTAACTTTAACCATAAATCCCTCTGTCACAGTAACACGAAAAAGCAGCAAG